>NC_050471.1:18363543-18663543 GCF_013373865.1 Monomorium pharaonis
TATTGTTAACGTACTTTCATGAAATGTATAAATACTTGATCTAGCGGTTTTAGAAAGAGTTATTATAAAAATAACCATTGTTTTTCAAACGAACGTGTCGGAAAACATACAAAAAAGCTTTGAAACTATTGCAGAAATTATATTGGAGAATGCTGTGTGGTTGTTGAGAACTCGCTATAAAATTGTTAGTTACTCTTGTAGTGCGGTGCCAGCCCGGTCTAATAAAAAAATGCTTCTTAAAAATGCTTAAAAACCTGTAGTCGTGACGCGAAAATTGCAAAATAGCCTTGCGGAATTATTACAGAATTATTGAAAAATTGCTTATGTTACTCGTCTGGGAACTGCTATAAATGGTTTTAGGTTACCTCTTGTAGTGCGGTGCCAGCCGTCTAATAAAAAAAAATTGTTTAAAAATGCTTAAAGACCGGAACTGTCGACGAAACATATAAAAAGCTTTGAAACTATTGCGGAACTGTTAGAAAATGCCATAAAGTAGTTGAAACTCGCCAAAAAGTGGTACCTTACTCTTGTAGTGCAATGCCAACAGCAAATTAAAAAACTGTTTTTAAATATATTTAATGTACAGAACTATTGCTGAAATCTATCAGGAACTCTAGAAATTACGGGTGCCAGTACTATATGTTACTCCATCGCTGTTAGAAGGATAGAGAAGAGACGTTGAACCCCACGACAGTAACAATATTTATCAAGTAATTTTTAATTATCTTAATTATCTTTTTTGCCAATACATTAAATATAATTATAATTCTTTTTTTTATTGTATTAATTAAAAAATTAATATATTGTTAGTAAAATGTATATTTTTAATTGCAGGTATGTTTAACTGAATACCATATCTAATTGTATATAATTGTATGTGGCGCCATATATAATGCTGTGTTAGTAGTGCATTTTGTATATAATTATATATAGCATTATATACAACTATATAGTCATATATAGCCATATATATTAATGTGGCTAATCTGGGTCCATATAATAATCAGATATAGCACCATATCTAATTTTATATAATTGTATGTGACGCCAGATATAATGCTATGTGAGCATCCTATATATAATTATATATAGCATATATATGGCGCCATATACAATTAGATATGCAGACTTGCCCGCTAGTTAGAGCGCGGCGCCGTCGATAGGCGGCGTACTCTCTCAGGAGCAAAGTGCAGTCGATCGGCTACATAAAGATCACTCGTAGCGTGGTTAAGGCAAGCAAAAATTAGCTTCTTGTTCCTGTCTGATGTGGAAGAGGACTGCCACTATTTTTATGATTTACTCATTAGAAATATCTATATATGGTTATTTATATATAAATATTTATATATCTGTATATGGTTACATACAATCTGATTGTATATAATGTTAATTATATATAATCATATATGATTATATATAATTATATGTGGTTGTATATAATTATATATGGCTATGTGGTTATATATGTTTATATATAGTTTACATACAATCGTATACGATTGTATAATGCCATTTTTTTATATGATTGTATATAATGTCATTTGAAGATTTGAAGAAAATAATGTTATTGAACTTTTACGAGAAAGAAATCTTGATATCTCAAAATTGAGTGTACCAATTTATTTGGATTGGTTGCAATTGAAAACTCACATTAATATTATCTCATGAAAAAATAATTTAGATATAATTATATATAATTATTTTTTCTCGGAAAGATGCATATATAGACTCAGTTGTTCTTATTCTTTCATATATGAAACTATATATGACTTTATAGGATTATATATATATATCTATATATGATTACTCAACTTCAATAGGTACAATCAGATATGACCTGATATTATTATATATAATCATATAAAGCATTTGCATTTCTTCAGATATAAGCCGGCAAGAACAATGGAGTCCATATATAAAAATATATATAAATATATATAAATTATATATAAATTATATATAGTGCCCATAAATAATTTATATATAATTATATATGCTGGTATATATAAATCATATATAATTACATATAATTATATATAACGTCATATATAATTATATCTAAATTATGTTTTCCTGAAATAATATTAATGTGAGTTTTCAATTGCAACCAATCCAATTAAATCGGTACACTCAATTTTGAGATATCAAGATTTCTTTCTCGTAAATTCATTATTTACATTATACATAATAATTTTGTTTTAGTAAAATGAAATTGTATGTAGGCACATTGTAAAGCCTCTTGAATGGCAAACTGGATTTACATGTGTGTATATTACATAGAAATCTGATCTGAAGAAAATAATGTTATTGAACTTTACGAGAAAGAAATCTTGATATCTCAAAATTGAATGTACCGATTTAATTGGATTGATTGCAATTAA
Source organism: Monomorium pharaonis (assembly GCF_013373865.1). Taxonomy (NCBI): domain Eukaryota; kingdom Metazoa; phylum Arthropoda; class Insecta; order Hymenoptera; family Formicidae; genus Monomorium; species Monomorium pharaonis. The sequence continues at coordinate 18,365,925 of NC_050471.1, forward strand.
AAACTCACATTAATATTATCTTATGAAGAAATAATTTAGATATAAGTATATATGACGTATTTAAATATATTTGATTGATTTATTGATCTTTCGACTGATTTGTGAATGTATATGTACTTAACGTTTTTTTTTTACTTTTATAAGGTTTTGATAGAATTTATCTTCTTTTGTAAAAATCAAGTGATAGTGTTCCTTACATATTTTAATTTAAATTGATTTATTTATTATACATTATTCATTTTTAATTATAAACATATGTAGATGTACATAACATTATTAATATTTATATTGAATATACATGTATACGGCAATCATATTTGTTAATGCACATATGTACAAATTCTAATAACAATATTAGTAAAAACACAATATAAACACAACAAATAACATTAATATAATAAAATTATATATGTATATACATATATACAGGGTGACAGCTAACTGGCAGCCAATCTGTAATAGATAGATATATATAGATATACTAATAGATAGATGTATAGATATACTAATATAGAATAAACATAAATATATATATATATTTACGTTTATTTGTATATTAATATATCTATTAGTATATTTGTATACATCTATCTATTAGTATATCTATATATATATACATACATCTATCTATTACAGATTGGCTGCCGGTTAGCTGTCACCCTGTATATATGCATACACATATATAATTTTAATTATATTAATGTTATTTGTTTGTGTTTATATTGTGTTTTACTAATATTGTTATTAAAATTTATACATATGTGCATTAACAAATATGATTGCCGTATAGTCATGTATATTCAATATAAATATTAATAATGTTACGTACATCTACATATGTTTATAATTAAAAAATGAATAATGTATAATAAATAAATCAATTTAAATAAAATTATGTAAGAAACAAACTATCACTTGATTTTTACAAAAAGAAGATAAATTCTACCAAAATATAACCAAAATATATTTTTACCTTATAAAAGTAAAAAAGAAACGTCAAGTACATACACATTCAAAAATCAGTACAAGATCAATAAAATTAATCAAATATATTTAAAAAACTTCGAAAAATCCTCAAAGAATAAAAATTTATTCGAAAATTATTTAAGAAATGAAAATGTTTACCAATTATAAATATTGAAACAAAAACTTAACATGTTCGAGTAGCATTAATTATATTCTTGTATACTTATCAATATCAATAACATAATATTTATACCTTCTTTTTTCTTATCTTATTTTAATCCTGATCCTTATCTTGTTTCCCGTTTCTTTCTCTCTTTCTCTCTTTTTTTCGTACCACACAATTTTTTTTTCTTAATTTTATATTCTCAACTGCGAGGTTATTTAATTCGCCATACAATATTTTTAGCAGTAATGCCTGTAATTGTCAACTATATATTTAAACTTATTATAATAAGAACTTAATTAATATACATACATTTACATAACAATATATCAATTTTTTAATCAATACAAATAAAAAAATTATAATTATATTTAATGTATTGGCAAAAAAAATAATTAAGATAATTAAGAATTACTTGATAAATACGTGTTTCTGTCGTGGCGTCCAACGTCTCTTCCTTACCCTTCTAACAGCGATGGTGATACAAAAATGGTTATATCATAATATTATTATATTAAATTAAATATGTCATAATATATTGTATTAAATTTCAACTTACTTTGTTAAGCATCAGTTAAACGTATCTGCAATTCAAAACAAATACTCTCTGCTATTTTATAATCTTCCAGTCTAAGTAATTTTTTCCCGGTATTTTTCTTGCTTCTTTTTGTGTCTTTCCGTCTCTCGTTAAACAGTCAAACTGTCAAAAACTGTCAACTATATAAACTGTCAAACTTCACACACGAACGAAGCGAGTCAAGCGCGAGACAGCCAATCGCGATCGGAATAAAGAGGCAACAATGCAATCGCGATTAGCAGGCAACTTTAGGGTTACATGGCTATTTTATAAGAGGAAACTTCACACACGAACGAAGCGAGTCAAGCGCGAGACAGCCAATCGCGATCGGAATAAAGAGGCAACAATGCAATCGCGATTAGCAGGCAACTTTAGGGTTACATGGCTATTTTATAAGAGGACTAGAACATGCACGCGCTTCGCGCGCGCCAACTGTTATTTTTTTATTTGTTATTACACCCTGCATAAAATTACTATTGCATATAACATATATACAACTCGTTTATTTCTTAAACATTTCGGCCTTTGAAAAAAGGTTACATAGCTTAATTACATAATAACATAGGACTCTTAATGACTATTTACGCTTTTCTTTGTCATTTCTCGTCTTTAATACATTTTTCATTCATTTTGTACCTATATCTACCTCTGATAACATTTTCCTAACAGAGAAATTTTGTCTTCGCAATTCTGTAAATTCTTCTAATATTGGTTCTAAAGTCTCTACTTTTAAATTGTATAGCCTACACTTTTTCCTTTTTCCAATATCTATTCCCTAATGCCTCGTTTCCGCACTTAAATCTCGCTATCATAGACTAACTCCCTACTCTTATTTTACCCCACTAAAATATACAAAAGCTTCTCATCTATTTTTATTTCTTTGTACACTCTATTATATTTTGCCCATATTATTTTTTCATATCTTCCTTGTTTTTGTTCGTCTCTGTTTATCTTTCTAACCCTTCTAGTGAGAAATAACCATCAAATCGACATCAATTTGATTTGATCAATGCAATTTATATCAATTCTCCCTTAATTTGATATCAATTTGATGGGTTATTTTTCTAACTAAGTTATGTATATACATAAAGTTTTTTCATAGAATTCCTGATAAGTTTCAGAAATAGTTCCGTTGATTTATTTAAAAAAAATTGATATTTGAAAATATGAGGTGCTATTTTCCCCTGGCACCTCATTAATAAAAATTGAACGTTTTAACAGCAGTTATACTTGCACCCGTAATAGTTCTAGAGTTTTTGATAGATTTTAACAATAGTTCTGTATTCTACATTAAATATATTTAAACAATTTTTTAATTATACGGCTGGCACCGCACTAAAAAAGTAAACTACCATTTTATAGCGAGTTCCAGACGATTACATAGCATTTTTCAATAGTTCAGCAATAGTTCCAAAGCTTTTTGCAGGTTTCGTCGACAATTCCGGTCTTTAAGCATGTTTAAACAATTTTTTTATTAGACGGCTGGCACCGCACTACAAGAGTAAACTACTATTTTATAGCAAATTCCAGACAAGTACATAGCATTTTTCAATAGTTCTGCAATAGTTCTAAAGCTTTTTGTAGATTTTGTCGACAGTTCCGGTCTTTAAACATTTTTAAACAATTTTTTATTTGATCCTGTCTCGCACTATCAGATATGAATACTACGCTATGGTATTTAAACTTCAGCCAATTTTATGGTATCTGATAGGTATGTGTTAGTAATGTAATTGACATTTTTTAAATTTTAGAGTTGGGTTAGTTAATCTAATTTTTAACTAAGTTAATGAAATTTAATTGATTATGAAATGAATTCTATTATGTTAAAAGTTACGTAAATAAATACTAATTCTATTAAATTTACGTTAAGATTAATTTGTTTCTAGTTAAAGTAAAAGTTAATTTTGAGAAACTTTTTTATATTAAATTAAAAAGTCATATGATTTGTTTAAGTTAAATTACCAACATAATTACAATATTATTTGTCAAATATATTTAATTTTAATATAATATTTTATTTTTAAATTAACTTACAATGTCGCTCTATTGTTAACCAGTAATTCATGACATGTATAAATACTTATCCTTAGAGGTTTAGAAAGAGGTTACTTATAAATACCATTGTTTGTCAAACGAACTGTCGATAAAACCTACAAAAAGCTTTGAAACTATTGCAGAAATATATTGGAGAATGCTGTGTGGTTGTCTGGAACTCGCTATAAAATTGTAGTTTACTCTTGTAGTGCGGTGCCAGCCGTCTAATAAACAAATCGCCTAAAAATGCTAAAAACCAGAACTGTCGACAAAACCTGCATAAAGATTTGGAACTATTGCAAAACTATTAAAAAATGCTATGTACTCGTCTGGAACTTGCTATAAAATGGTAGTTTACTCTTGTAGTGGAGTGCCAGCAGTCTAATAAAAAAAATTGTTTAAAAATACTTAAAGATCGAAAATGTCGACGAAACCTACAAAAAGCTTTGTCACTATTGCAGAACTATTGAAAAATGTTATGTACTCGTCTGGAACTCACTATAAAATGGTAGTTTACTCCTGTAGTGCGGTGCCAGCCGTCTAATAAACAAATTGCCTAAAAATGCTTAAAGACCGGAACTGTCGACGAAACCTGCAAAAAGCTTTGGAACTATTGCAGAACTATTAAAATATGCTATGTACTCGTCTGGAACTCGCTATAAAATGGTAGTTTACTCTTGTAGTGCGGTGCCAGCCGTCTAATAAAGAAATTGCTTAAAAATGCTTAAAGACCGGAACTGTCGACGAAACCTGCAAAAAGCTTTGAAACTATTGCAGAACTATTGAAAAATGCTATGTACTTGTCTGGAACTCGCTATAAAATTGTAGTTTACTCTTGTAGTGCGGTGCCAGCCGTCTAATAAAAAAATTCTTTAAAAATGCTTAAAGACCGAAACTGTCGACGAAACCTACAAAAAACTTTGTCACTATTGCAGAACTATTAAAATATGTACTTGTCTGGAACTCGCTATAAAATTGTAATTTACTCTTGTAGTGCGGTGCCAGCCGTCTAATTAAAAAATTCTTAAAAATGCTCAAAGACCGGTACTGTCGACGAAACCTACAGAAAGCTTTGTCACTATTGCAGAACTATTAAAATATGTTATGTATTCGTCTGGATCTCGCTATAAAATGGTAATTTACTCTTGTAGTGCGGTGTTAGCCGTCTAATAAAAAAATTGTTTAAAAATGCTTAAAAACCGGAACTGTCGACGAAATCTGCAAAAAGCTTTGGACCTATTGCAGAACTATTAAAACATGCTATGTACTCTTCTGAAATTCGCTATAAAATGGTAGTTTACTCTTGTAGTGCGGTGCCAGCGGTCTACTAAAAAATTGTTTAAAAATACTTAAAGACCGGAAGTGTCGACAAAACCTGCAAAAAGCTTTCAAACTATTGCAGAACTATTAAAATATGCTATGTACTCGTCTGGCACTCGCTATAAAATGGTAGTTTACTCTTGTAGTGCGGTGCCAGCCGTCTAATAAAAAAATTGCTTAAAAATGCTTAAAGACCGGAACTGTCGACGAAATCTACAAAAGCTTTGACATTATTGCAGAACTTTTAGAAAATGTCATAAAGTTGACTGAAACTCGCCAAACAGTGGTACTTTACTCTTGTGGTGCAATGCCAACAGCCAAATTAAAAAACTGTTTAAATATATTTAATGTACAGAACTATTGCTAAAATCTATCAGGAACTTTAGAACTATTACGGGTGCAAGTAGAACTGCTGTTAAAATGTTCAATTTTCATTAATGAGGTGCCACTGGAAGTTAGCACCTCATTTTTTTAAATTTTATTTTTTTAAATATTTTATGTATTCGTATGGAACTCGCTATAAAATGGTAATTTACTCTTGTAGTGCGGTGCCAGCCGTCTAATAAAAAAATTGCTTAAAAATGCTTAAAAACCTGATATGTCGACGAAACTTGCAAATAGCTTCGGAACTATTACAGAATTATTGAAAAATGCTATGTACTCGTCTGGAACTCGCTATAAAATGGTAGTTTACTCTTGTAGTGCGGTGCCAGCCGTCTAATAAAAAAATTGTTTAAAAATGCTTAAAGACCGGAACTGTCGACGAAACATATAAAAAGCTTTGAAACTATTGCGGAACTGTTAGAAAATGCCATAAAGTTAGTTGAAACTCGCCAAAAAGTGATACCTTACTCTTGTAGTGCAATGCCAACAGCCAAATTAAAAAACTATTTAAATATATTTAATGTACAGAACTATTGCTGAAATCTATCAGGAACTCTAGAACTATTACGGGTGCCAGTACTATATTGTTACTCCATCGCTGTTAGAAGGATAGAGAAGAGACGTTGAACCCCACGACAGTAACACATATTTATCAAGTAATTTTTAATTATCTTAATTATCTTTTTTGCCAATACATTAAATATAATTATAATTCTTTTTTTTTGTATTAGTTAAAAAAATAATATATCGTTATGTAAAATGTATATTTTTAATTGCAGGTACGTTTAACTGAATACCATATCTAATTGTATATAATTGTATGTGGCGCCATATATAATGCTGTGTTAGTAGTGCATTTTGTATATAATTATATATAGCATTATATACAACTATATAGTCATATATAGCCATATATATTAATGTGGCTAATCTGGGTCCATATATAATCAGATATAGCACCATATCTAATTTTATATAATTGTATGTGACGCCAGATATAATGCTATGTGAGCATCCTATATATAATTATATATAGCATTATATATGGCGCCATATACAATTAGATATGCAGACTTGCCCGCTAGTTAGAGCGCGGCGCCGTCGATAGGCGGCGTACTCTCTCAGGAGCAAAGTGCAGTCGATCGGCTACATAAAGATCACTCGTAGCGTGGTTAAGGCAAGCAAAAATTAGCTTCTTGTTCCTGTCTGATGTGGAAGAGGACTGCCACTATTTTTATGATTTACTCATTAGAAATATCTATATATGGTTATTTATATATAAATATTTATATATCTGTATATGGTTACATACAATCTGATTGTATATAATGTTAATTATATATAATCATATATGATTATATATAATTATATGTGGTTGTATATAATTATATATGGCTATGTGGTTATATATGTTTATATATGGTTACATACAATCGTATACGATTGTATAATGCCATTTTTTTATATGATTGTATATAATGTCATTTGAAGATCTGAAGAAAATAATGTTATTGAACTTTTTCGAGAAAGAAATCTTGATATCTCAAAATTGAGTGTACCAATTTATTTGGATTGGTTGCAATTGAAAACTCACATTAATATTATCTCATGAAAAAATAATTTAGATATAATTGTATATAATTATTTTTTCTCGGAAAGATTCATATATAGACTCAGTTGTTCTTATTCTTTCATATATGAAACTATATATGACTTTATAGGATTATATATATATCTATATATGATTACTCAACTTCAATAGGTACAATCAGATATGACCTGATATTATTATAATCATATAAAGCATTTGCATTTCTTCAGATATAAGCCGGCAAGAACAATGGAGTCCATATATAAAAATATATATAAATATATATAAATTATATATAAATTATATATAGTGCCCATAAATAATTTATATATAATTGTATATGCTGGTATATATAAATCATATATAATTACATATAATTATATATAACGTCATATATAATTATACCTAAATTATGTTTTCCTGAAATAATATTAATGTGAGTTTTCAATTGCAACCAATCCAATTAAATCGGTACACTCAATTTTGAGATATCAAGATTTCTTTCTCGTAAATTCATTATTTACATTATACATAATAATTTTGTTTTAGTAAAATGAAATTGTATGTAGGCACATTGTAAAGCCTCTTGAATGGCAAACTGGATTTACATGTGTGTATATTACATAAGAATCTGATCTGAAGAAAATAATGTTATTGAACTTTTACGAGAAAGAAATCTTGATATCTCAAAATTGAATGTACCGATTTAATTGGATTGATTGCAATTAAAAACTCACATTAATATTATCTTATGAAGAAATAATTTAGATATAATTATATATGACGTATTTAAATATATTTGATTGATTTTATTGATCTTTCGACTGATTTGTGAATGTATATGTACTTAACGTTTTTTTTTTTTTACTTTTATAAGGTTTTGATAGAATTTATCTTCTTTTTGTAAAAATCAAGTGATAGTGTTCCTTACATAATTTTATTTAAATTGATTTATTTATTATACATTATTCATTTTTTAATTATAAACATATGTAGATGTACATAACATTATTAATATTTATATTGAATATACATGTATACGGCAATCATATTTGTTAATGCACATATGTATAAATTCTAATAACAATATTAGTAAAAACACAATATAAACACAACAAATAACATTAATATAAATAAAATTATATATGTATACACATATATACAGGGTGACAGCTAACTGGCAGCCAATCTGTAATAGATAGATATATATAGATATACTAATAGATAGATGTATAGATATACTAATATAGAAATAAACATAAATATATATATATATATTTACGTTTATTTGTATATTAATATATCTATTAGTATATTTGTATACATCTATCTATTAGTATATCTATATATATATATACATATATCTATCTATTACAGATTGGCTGCCGGTTAGCTGTCACCCTGTATATATGCATATACATATATAATTTTAATTATATTAATGTTATTTGTTGTGTTTATATTGTGTTTTACTAATATTGTTATTAAAATTTATACATATGTGCATTAACAAATATGATTGCCGTATAGTCATGTATATTCAATATAAATATTAATAATGTTACGTACATCTACATATGTTTATAATTAAAAAATGAATAATGTATAATAAATAAATCAATTTAAATAAAATTATGTAAGGAACAAACTATCACTTGATTTTTACAAAAAGAAGATAAATTCTACCAAAATATAACCAAAATATATTTTTACCTTATAAAAGTAAAAAAGAAACGTCAAGTACATACACATTCAAAAATCAGTACAAGATCAATAAAATTAATCAAATATATTTAAAAAACTTCGAAAAATCCTCCAAAGAATAAAAATTTATTCGAAAATTATTTAAGAAATGAAAATGTTTACCAATTATAAATATTGAAACAAAAACTTAACATGTTCGAGTAGCATTAATTATATTCTTGTATACTTATCAATATCAATAACATAATATTTATACCTTCTTTTTTCTTATCTTATTTTAATCCTGATCCTTATCTTGTTTCCCGTTTCTTTCTCTCTTTCTCTCTTTTTTTCGTACCACACAATTTTTTTTTCTTAATTTTATATTCTCAACTGCGAGGTTATTTAATTCGCCATACAATATTTTTAGCAGTAATGCCTGTAATTGTCAACTATATATTTAAACTTATTATAATAAGAACTTAATTAATATACATACATTTACATAACAATATATCAATTTTTTAATCAATACAAATAAAAAAATTATAATTATATTTAATGTATTGGCAAAAAAAATAATTAAGATAATTAAGAATTACTTGATAAATACGTGTTTCTGTCGTGGCGTCCAACGTCTCTTCCTTACCCTTCTAACAGCGATGGTGATACAAAAATGGTTATATCATAATATTATTATATTAAATTAAATATGTCATAATATATTGTATTAAATTTCAACTTACTTTGTTAAGCATCAGTTAAACGTATCTGCAATTCAAAACAAATACTCTCTGCTATTTTATAATCTTCCAGTCTAAGTAATTTTTTCCCGGTATTTTTCTTGCTTCTTTTTGTGTCTTTCCGTCTCTCGTTAAACAGTCAAACTGTCAAAAACTGTCAACTATATAAACTGTCAAACTTCACACACGAACGAAGCGAGTCAAGCGCGAGACAGCCAATCGCGATCGGAATAAAGAGGCAACAATGCAATCGCGATTAGCAGGCAACTTTAGGGTTACATGGCTATTTTATAAGAGGATTTTTTCCCGGTATTTTTCTTGCTTCTTTTTGTGTCTTTCCGTCTCTCGTTAAACAGTCAAACTGTCAAAAACTGTCAACTATAAACTGTCAAACTTCACACACGAACGAAGCGAGTCAAGCGCGAGACAGCCAATCGCGATCGGAATAAAGAGGCAACAATGCAATCGCGATTAGCAGGCAACTTTAGGGTTACATGGCTATTTTATAAGAGGAAAGGAGAAAAGGAGAAAGGAGAAAGGAGACTAGATTAAGCGCTTGGCGCGCGCCAACTGTTATCTTTTCATTTGTTATTATACCCTGCATAAAATTACTATTGCATATAATATATATCATTTCTCGTCTTTAATGCATTTTTCATATATTTTGTACCTATATTTACCTTTGATATAGAAATCCTAATAAAGAAATTTTGTCTTCGCAATTTTGTAAATTCTCCTAATAAGTGTTCTAAAGTCTCTACTTTTAAATTGCATAGCCTACACTTCTTTTTTTTCCAATATCTATTCCCTAATGCATCATTTTCGCACTTAATCGTTGACTGATCCCTACCTTTATACCCCGCTAAAATATACGAAGGTTTTGTTATGTGTTGATTAAACTTATAAACCTTGAATATACTTCCTTGTGACGAAGTCACTTGCTTTATTTATTGGATCTCAGAAAAAAACGCCTTGCGGCCATGTCATCGCCTTTTACGCGTCTATCTACCGGAAGAAGCAGAACTAGCACCGCGATATGGTGGGACTTACGGTCCGCGTTCTAGGGACATTAGTTCACGGATAGTGATGTGAGCGCCAATATTTAAATCGTTTCCAAATTAATAATGTAGAACAAATTGCAAGTGAGAGACAAATTTAACGATTTTGACACTTAACAGGCTTCTTATCTATTTTTATTTCTTTGTACAATCTATTATATTTTGCCCACATTATTTTATCTTTCTTGTTCTTGTTCGTCTCTGTTTATCTTTTCTAGCCCTTCTATTTCCTGAACGTTTACTAACCTTAATCTATAATTATCTCATTTTATTCTTTTCTTACCTCAATCCTTTTTCTTCCTTCTTTCCTTCAATTTCTCTTCAACATTCCAGAATTATCTTATTCTTCTTCATTCTTTTTTTCTTTTCTTCATATTTCACTACTCTTTTCCAGCTTCTATCCTTACTTTATTTGTCTTTGTTTTCTTTAGTACTATATTCCGGAGTGTTAAAATCTAAACCTAAAGTTGATCTGATATACTTCTTTTGAATTCTCTCAACTTTTATTTCTTTTCAGCCCAAATTTTAGCTGCATACAGTAAAATATTTTTTATTAAACTGTGAAACATTCTTAGTCTTCTTTCAAAATAGTTTTTAAATTTTTATTGTCCTATTCCCCATGCCTATTCCATTGAATCCTTTATTTTTTAACTGCCTTTCTTATGTGTGTCTCTCCGTTTTTTTGAAAATAATACCCTAAATATTTCAGTCCTTTAACTTCTTTGATTCATTTATTTCACCACTTACAATTTTTTTTATTCTTCTTTTCATTACCTTTTGTAAACACTAAAACTTTCGATTTTTTTATATTTAAATTTAGCTCTTTTTTTCTCAAAATTTTATTTAAAAAATCTATTTATAATTTCTTTCAATTCCTTAGGGCCTTTCGCTATTAATACTTCATCATCCGCATAAGCTAGTGATCAAATTTTCTCCATATTTATCATGATTCCTCTGCTTGTCCTCCTTTTATATATTCTTCTAAGTTCGCCATGTATAACATAAATAACGTCGAACTCAGTAGGCACAAAGATGTCTATTTTCATCATCTAAAATCCTTCTTTTTATGTATTCTAACTACATTTTTCGTTTCCCTGTAAAATAATTCTGTCCTTGATTGTGTGTTATACCGTATTCTTGTATTATCTTCTTCAATTTGACTTGTTTATCTTATCGAAAGTCGCGCTCAGATCTGCAACAAAGGCACATAACTATCTTCCTTTTCAATGAGTTGTAAATCGCCTAACGGTCTACATCGGATCTTAGTAATGGATATAATTTTTTTAAATTAAATTTAATTTTCTTAGCTTTATTTTAAACTGCGCCGACAGGATTCGTCAGACTTAAGACACAGTAACTAAGCTAAATTTCGATGCTCAAGCGCATTTTACAATCCTTTCTTCCTTTCTTCCTACCTTCCCCAAAAAACTGTACATTAATTTATTGCGAAAAATAATACCTCAGCCGGGGTTCGAATCCGGATCTCTCGTCTTTCTGTGTGCAAATGATCAGTGCGCATCTTTCCGTGTGCAAATGATCAGTGTGCGTCTTTCCGTGTGCAAATGATCAGTGCGCATCTTTCTGTGTGCAAATGATCGGTGTGCATCTTTCCATGTGCAAATGATTGGTGCGCATTTCTTGGTGTTCAAATGAGTGGTTTGCAAGTAAACAATGTGCAAGTGAATGGTGCGCAAGTGAGCGGTGTACAAATAAATGGTGTGCAACTTTTACATGTCCAAGTGAACGGTGGGCATTTTTTCGTGTGCAAATATCTGGTGGTCAAATTTTACGTGTGCATGTAACTGGTGTACATTTTTAATAAAATTTCTTTTGTGTCCAAATGCACAGTGTGAAAATGCACCGTGGTCATTTGAATCGTGCGCAAGATATCGTGTCCAAAAGCACTGTGTCCAAATGCACCGTGTTCATTTGAACCGTGTGCAAGTGCACCGCTCCCTATTATTACATATCATTACACAATATTAATACCTAATTTTCTTCCTTTTTCTTTTTGTCTGTCTTTCTGTCTCTCGGTCTCTAACCACAAATCGCCATAGTCAAATCACATCATTAAACTATCAAAACTGTCAAACTGTTAACTAAACTGTCAAACTACAACTCTCACACACAAAGTGAGTCAAGCGGGACAGCCAATCACGATCGGAATAAAGCGGCAACAATAGAATTGCGATTAGCAGCCAACTTTAAGGTTACATGGCTATTTTAAAAGGTTAACCCTTTTTAAGGATGTATCGGACATACAATCTTAGATAAAAGTGCATCGGGTCGGAGCATATTTAACAACGATACCGACCCGGGTTCCAACCTGAGGCAAAAGCAGGGCAAAGGGAGGGAGTTTTAGTGGGTAGTCCGGCGGCATCCATCCCTTGGTCGGGTCTGCGTCGCTCACCTCGGTGGGTGACCTAGTTCCGACCTCGGGGCGACGGGCCGCTGGGAGTCCCACACTGCCCGTCCGGACGGATTCCGGACGGGCGTGCATAAATGCATTTCCCTCTACCCTCGCAAAAAAAAAGATAAAAGTGCATGAAATTTGAAATACTTAAATATCTATAGTATAGATATAGATTCTATACCTAACGCATAGTAAATCTAGATGTAAGAAACTTGAACAAGAGTCTTATTTTTACTTTTACCAAGGTATTTTTCACGTATTTGCGATTTTTTTCACTTATGAGTTTAAACTTTTGACAGTAAAAATGCACAATTATCTCAAGTTATATTTTATTTCTTTAAAACGGTGTAGTGGAAACAATTGAAACTTGGCAGATATTTTCATCTATTTATATACTAGATGTACAAAAAAATTCAAAACACTGGTACTATTTCTTCTATATTTTTTTAGCTGTTTCATCCGTCAAGATCGTCTTTTTCCATAAGATAGAAAAGGATACCATGTAAAATCAGTGAAAATTAAAATAGTTATAACTCAGCAACCGTTTAGTGGATGCGTTTTCAATTTTTTACAGTACATTAGGGAAACTAAAAGAACAATTTCACAAATTTTTAGCAACTTTGTACCATTTTAAACTTCAGTCCGATACATCCTTAAGATAGAAACCATTTCTAGAAAATATCTTCATCATACAAAATAAAATGTGTGAATCATGATACGTTTTTCAGCCATCAAGTAATTGTCATTGCCCAGCTCTCACTACTTGGAGGTAAACGTTAGTAGAAGGCTTTCCCCATACAGCACAACATCTTTCAGAAAGGTTTCTGAAAGATATCTGACAGAAGATATCTTTCCGATATCTTTCAGAAAGCTTTCTGAAAGATGTGTCAGTTTTTTTTCATTTTTTAGTTTTTTGTATTTTGTTATATTTTTTGTATTTTTCCGTTTTTGAATGTATATTATGAATATAGAAAATATAAGGAAAATGACGAGAGAAAATTGAATTTGTAAAATATAACTTATAAAACATATCTGCGGCTATATGAGTCAGACATTCAAAGTTGGGTAATTTTGATTATTTCATTCATGACACAAATTTGCCGTTCACAAATCAACAATTTTGATGCCAGATTCGTAATCAGAAACTCCCAAAACCCCCATAATAATTTTCAGTAAATTTGATTGACTTTAAGTATATTTGACCGCCATATTCGATCTACCATCTTAAATTCGAATATTTTGATGCCAGATTCGTTATCAACAACCCCCAAAAATCCATATAGTGATTTTCAGTAAATTTTATAGGCTTCAAACATTTTCGACCGCCACATTGGATCCGCAATCTTGAATTGGACGTGTCTGATAACAGAATCGCAATCAGTGACTCAAAAAATCTCTAAAAACCAATTTGGATAATAAAGCAATTGAAATAATATTTACATATGGAGAAATCGAAGATTTCATAGATTTCCCTTTCTAACCGTCATATTGAATGTCGCCATTTTTAATTAAAATATTCACATATACATTTGAAAGTTTATGATCGCAAAATTTTCACTTCTCATAGATATTTCCCTCCGTTTTCTGTATGTAAATATTGATTTTTAAAAAAATGTCAGTGAAAAAAATCAGCTTTTTTGCAAATAAAGTAACATAACTTGTCCAGATCGCGTTTTTAAGAAATTCTGACAACGGATATTGAAAGTTCTAGAAATTTTACATAAGAAAAAGTAGGTGTAAAATTTTTTTAAGATTAGATTTATAGTATAAAATACCGCTAAAGAAAGTCACAGAAAACTGTCCGTTTGGAACTTAATGGGTTAAGAGACATGGTAGTGGCTCGCGCTAAGTAAACGTGCAGTACGAGACCAACAGTGTATTATACGTAAGACAACTTGCGAGCACCCGAGATTATCAGATTTCAAAAATGACTAAAATAAATGTACATTTCGCGTTTTCGCTATCTTATAACACTAACAGTAGCATACTTTTCGCTCTTTCGACACGATGTGGCGTTCGCATTGTCATAATCTTTGTCGTCCTATTAGTGATGGACAAAGTATGTTCCGCTTTTTCGACATAGATTAGCATCGCTATAAGAGTACAATTTCATTTGTTGTACAACTTTGCCGGACGTACTGATTGATAGTCGACTGAAGTGGAGAAATCCGTCGAAAAATTTTGTCGAAAAAAGTAAGGCATGATCCAACTTCTTACGACAATCGTATAACTTAAAAATAAATCGTTTATATTTTAAATATCATACCTATACAAAGTTTTTGAGAAAGTTTAATGATTAGGGTTAATCAATAACAGGGTGAATTACGACAAATAATCTGCAAATACACGAAATTCCTTATAAAATCTAAGACATTGGATCCCTTATTCTCCGAATTAAAACGCTGTTTTAATAAATTTAAGAAAATTATGAAAATCTTTGTAGAAATTATTTCTACAAAATTTAAATCAATTCCGTGAAGGGCTAAAAACAGCCTTATAGATCCTCCTCCTTTGTAAAAGTTTTTAATGTAATATCAAATTTTTTGTAAAAATTTTCCAAAAAATAATCACAAATTACAATTGTCTAAAATAAAAAAATTTGTTGCAAATAGCTTTTTTTTTTAAATACACAATATTATAAAAAATGATATAAAAAATTAAAAGTTTAAAAGTTTAAAAACTTTAAAAACTTTAAAAACATTTTAATCAAACTGAAATTTGATTAAAATTTCAGTTAAAAAAAGTTTTTCTTATTTTTAATTTCCCATAAAATACTACAAATTGTATATAAAAAACTGTTTCTTGAAGGGAATGCTAAAGTCGTCTGTTTTGCCGATTAAACGCTAATTATTTTCAGATACGTTCTTAATTGTTTTCACAGAATTGTAAATCCTTCAAAAAAAATTGTAAATTAAAATATAGGCAATAACAAACCCTGCTAGATACAATTTTCTTTAAAAAACAAGAAAAAATAAACAATTATACTTTTGTGCAATCATCTCGTGACTTTCATCCGCAGCACTAAATTTTAAAGACTCTTTGCGTACAAAATAATTGTTATGCAGGGTCACTATAGGATAGTTATTACTGTAGGAAAGAATAATAATGTGCTTTCAGAATAGCTAAAAACTTTTGGTATAAGAGAAAAATGTATCCGAAAATTTCATGTATGTGTGAGTGCGGATTCGGAAGTCGATAAGTAAAGTAATATAAAAAAAAATTTTTTCGTTCTCGATATAAAATCCAATTTACAGATTGATATTAATGTGTACTTTAATTCTGGAAAAAAATTTCCAAATGTATAAAAAAAATATATACAAAATCTCATTAATAATGTGCACGAATAACTCTACATTATCGATCCCGATCAAGTTTGAGAGACAGTCCAGCATCCGCTTAAAAGGATATGCTAAACAGCCCGTCAAACTTGATTGAGGTTGATAATGTAGAGTCATTTATTTATCTTTGTTCATAAAAATATTTGTTTTAAAATACAAGTTATGTAGTTTATACCTACAAATGAATGGTACACCGCAGTTCGAAATAGATTGAGAAATAAAACTATATTCGTCAAATTACGATTACCAGCTGTAAAAAAAGAATTATTTATTGGATAAAATTTTGTTCATCTAAGCTCTTTCATTGAGAAATTTGTAGTGAAAGCGCTTAAATGAACAAAATTTGATCCAATAAATAACTGTTTTTTACAGCTTGTAATCATAATTTGACGAATATAATCTTATTCCTCAATCTATTCCAAACTGCGGTGTACCATGCATTTGTACATATAAGCTACATAACTTATATTTTAAAACAAATTTTTATAAACAAATATACTTCAAATTTTTTTTTGCATTTTTGGTCTTGATCTAATAGGGTTTATTTATGTACGTACTTTAAACGTGTAAAAGGATTTTCAATTCTGTAAACTCAATTCGAAACTAAATGGTAGTACAGAATGTCGGTAAAACAGACGACTTTAGGATTCCCTTAAGATTCCAAAAACTGTTTTGCTTGTAACTCATAAAAATTTATAATTTTCTGTTTAATATTTGAATGTATGTACTTTTCCATAGAATATTAAATATTCTTTCGGATAAGCACAAAATTCTATAGTCTTCTATGGCTCATTATTGTCTAAAATCCCTGACAGAAAAAATTTCTATAATATATAAAAATATTTACTGAAAGTAAAAATTTATAATATTTTATTGTTTTATATGAGTATTATTTTTTTGTATAAATTTTCAAAAAAAAATTACAATTATTATTATCTATTAATATTTTATAATTATATAGTTGTAGCTTTGTCAGAAGAATAGAGCAAAAACAGATTTTTTTTTTAATTATTCCACATGTTATTTCGCATATGTAAAAATCAGTAAAAAAACTGTACATTGGGCTACAAAACTACCTTGGTATATTCTAAGGTTAACAAAGCCATAGATAAGCGCAATAGATAAACGAGCGTCTCTAGCGTCAAAAACACATAAAATAAAAAAATTTTTTAAGCGATAATTTTTTA
This sequence comes from Monomorium pharaonis, assembly GCF_013373865.1. Taxonomy (NCBI): domain Eukaryota; kingdom Metazoa; phylum Arthropoda; class Insecta; order Hymenoptera; family Formicidae; genus Monomorium; species Monomorium pharaonis. The sequence goes on from NC_050471.1 coordinate 18,383,382, forward strand.
AGCGAGTATCTTACGTGAAATTTTGGACTTTACATGACGATATTTCTGCTTGTAAGACGCGTAGAAAAAAAAACACTTTGCTTATATAAATCAAACCTAAGTTGCCGATTGAGCCTATTTAGAACTCAATCGGTTCAGCCATTATTAAGATCTGATAATCTCGTAACTTGGTACATAATGGCATGTACAATACACGGTCGGTCTCGCGCTGCACGTTTATTTGCAGTGAGACACTACCATGTCTCTTAATAATTAAAATTGTCATTAATTTATCTTCAGATACTATATCATCATTTCTTTTACTACATTTAAAGATTTTAAAGATAAATTTAATATAATCTTAAATATAAGATTAAACTATAAATATCAGCTTTTAATATTAAATTTTAAATTACACCAATTACAAAACAACAAATTTTTCTTGGCTAAAATATAAACAGCAATCACAAATAATTATTATATTTAATACATTGCAAACTTATAATAGTTTTAAAAATCTTCAACTTGTACATGGAAATTATTATTTAACAGATTACACTAAAAAATAGTTTTAAGTTATTTAGAGATTTGAATAAATAATTACTATTTATTATAAGCTAGATACATTCGATAAATAATTATATCTGATTAAATCTAATTATATCAGATCTAGTTAAATATTTCGAAAGATCTAATTCTTTTTCCCCAGATATCGTTTTTTCACATTAATTTAATTAATTTATTAATCTATGGGTGTATATGTGTGTGTGTGTGTGTGTGTGTGTGTGTGTGTGTGTGTGTGTGTGTGTGTGTGTGTGTGTGTGTGTGTGTGCGCGCGCGCGCATGCGCATGTACGTAGACAAACCTCCACTAAGTGGTGGAATCACTGCAATTTTATCCTTTTCCGATAATATAAGAGTACTATTTGGAGTAACAAATTCTTCGTTCACAGCTAGTATTAAATTATTACGTATACTTTGCAATTCAAACGTATGAACAATCTTGTCAAAGAGATCAGCGGAAGACAATTTTCTTGGTAAACAAAGTTTACATTCCTTACATCCAGTTAATTCACGTGCTTTAGCAAAAAATAAAATCGTTGTTTGTATTTCGGTCTTATCCATCACAAAACAGTAATAAAGGCATATCTCCTAAAATAATTTATAATGATTAATATTTATACAATAGTGTTAAAAAATCTTTTGCATAAACATGAATATTTTATCAATTTAATTACTCAAAAATTATATGTAAAAAATTGTAATACATTCAAAAGTTGCATAAAACAAAATTAAAGTGAATAAAATGACCAACCCAACTATAGTAAAGCAAAAACTTAGTATTTCTGGGTCATATTAAAACGCAATGGTTCATCAATGTTTTATAATAAGAAAATTATTTACATAAATAAAGAAAAACATATAATACCAATATTTATCAAAATGTAAATATAAAAGCCATTACATAACAAAAAATATTAATAAATTATTAATCTGGTATAATTATTTTATTAAATATTTAAAGTACTCAAATATTACTAATCTTATACAGAATAAATTTTAATGGATGTACTAACTTTTTACAATGGAAGATTACCGATTGCAACTTTAACACATGTTCAATATATGCATGTACATATTTCGCACATATGTGTATTAAAGTTGCAGTCAGTGATCAACTTTCCGTGGTAAAAAGTTGACACATCCATTATTATACTAAATGAATAAATCTATCAATCTAAAAAAAAAAGCTTTGTAAAAATTGTACATAAAGTTTGTGTTGTCTTAAATTCAACTTTGTGTAAGGATTTTTACTAATTATTACAAAGTTTCTATTTTTATTAGTATAATATATAATAAGTAAACTCAATAGAATCATTTAATAAGACAAAAAACTTTAACAATAAATTATTTATTATTTTAAATAATTATTAGAACCTTGTTGTCAGCAATAGGTAAATAAGAAAGTAGAGACAGTTAACTTACAGTCAATCAAACTAGCAAGTATTTATTGAGGAACGTTTAGGCCCTTGCTTTAGGCCCTTATCAAGTAAAAAATTTTAATCTATAAACTTCATAAAATGTAAATTGATAAAAAAATTAACTTTGTTAATCTCACAAAAGTTCTTATTTTTTAGTATACAAACTCATTAAGTAAAAGATTTCAATTCAGTAATAAACTGTTTTAAATATATACATGTATTATATGTAATAATTTTTTAAATCACATTAAAAGCTATTTAATGTGCAAAAAACATTGCCAGAAGTGTAAAATTAAAAACAATTACTAATAATATCATGTTTATCTCCTCATGGTATTTACTTACATATTTAAATAATTTAATACCTATATTCTTACTAAAATTCAAATTGTATAATTAAATTACCAAGTACACATTACAAATTTATTGTCTGCAATAGTGCTAATTGTGTGGTTTTCAAATGTATTGTCATAATATATGCTCATTATTATTTCATATTGTTATGAAATGTCCTAACTTATTCATAAATATCATCTTTAACACTTAATAACTTTTTCTGTAATATGGATCAGCAATTCTCACTTTTCAAACTTGTATTTTCAAATAAAAAGGCATTAATTGACCACAGTTTAATCAAAATATAAGAAAAAAAAAAATGTAACTGAATATTTATTATATGATATTTGTGTCATATTAAATATGACAAATGTACATTAGTTCAGCTACAGAAAACAGATCTATTATGTGGCAATATTAAAATAAATTTATCGAAATTGCACAAAATTTGTATTTAATAGATTCTGTTCAGTTTCTGCTACCAATCTAATATATATACATATATACATATATATATATACACATATGTATATGTATACATATACCCTGATAACCATTTCTGCTGTGACAAATGTTGGCAACAGATTCTGTGGCCAAAAAGGCAACAAATGAGAAACATATCTTATCATTGCAAACACTATTAATAGATATTCAGCAAATATTTAACAACGTCTGTCATCAGAATACATGACAAAATAATAGTGAACTGCCAGCAGATTTATTGAAAGTATTGATAACAGATTGACGACAAACACCAAAGTGCAAACAATGTCAGCAAATTGCCTGTAGAAATGCAACAACATTTGTGTGTCAAAGTACGCGACAGATTGATACCAGAAATGCAGCAGATCTGTCAAAATGTCAAATTGGCAAGTCAACTCACTACATAAAGACCACTCGCAGCGCGACTAAGGTAAGCAAAAATTACCTTTCTTCGCTGCGTCTGCGGAGGAGTCTAATGTAGTGGAAGACCACCACATTATACTTTTATGATACAGAACTGATAGTATTTTCATTTTTTTGAAGTGAGATTTAACTATAAAGAAATTTAATGAAATTAATTGCACCTAGAATAGATGATATACCTACAATATAAAGGAACAAAATAGATAGGTCAATTGAGGCCCCCATGTAGGAAATATTAGATACTAAAGAGACAGTGGGTAAATTATTCAATCTGTTCCTACTCCTAAATTAATAACTCTTTCCAGGAGACTGCTTACATCAATTCTCAAATAAAATTATAACTCTGAAAATGAAAAGATTCAACAAATCTGTCACCAATCTGTCATCATTTATGAATACATATCTGCTGCATATTTGGCACAAAATCTGCTGTGAGTTTATGTTGCAACATCTGTTTTCAATTTGCTGCATGAATTTGTCATTGTATTGCTAGTGACAGGTCTGCTTTGGTGTTGCACCCAATTTGATATCAGGATTTGATAACAATTTTTGCTTGCAATTGGGGCGCACTCGAGGACACAATAGGCCATGGTTTTGGCAGCTTGATTCCACAAGAAATTTTTAGCAGTCTGCTAACAATTTGGCAGCAAATGGTTAGCTGGGTATATTACTAAATCAGTATATATTACTAAATCAGTATTGAATGACTTGCAAGCTTTGTTATCCTTTGTTGGCAAATTGTTACATTCCTGTCAAAATTGGATATTTCCTATATTATAGTTTTGATACAAAATTTGCATTAAAGTATGCAGTTATTCGTTTTCGATTAACTCTCTAATGGCTTCAGAGCTTTATTAGCTCTCTTGATAGAATATTCAAATACTTGTTTATTTCGTTTGGACGTCACAAGTGGTAATTAATTCTCACACTCCAAATTAACTTACATGCACCTATACTTCTTTCGTAATATTTACGTTTATATATTTATATCATATAACGTCTTAATATACAAATTTATGATAATAATATTTACATACATTTAATTCTCTTTCTTCCTCAACTCTCTCATCACATAACACTTAGCAAAAACTAAAGAGGTTAGGAGCGGTGCACTGGTGTAAGCAAAGACAAAAAGGATTAGATAGAGTGGAAGCTGCCATAAGAGCACAATGTTAAATAGCGTTTCCGAGTTTCAGAGCCATCTACCAGCTCGGAGACCTTCTTAAATCCCCCCACTAGCGCCAAAATTCAAATCTTGAGATTTAGTAAAATTATTAATAAAATAAAAAAAAGGGAAATCAAATTATTTAAGTAATAACATTGAGTCATATATATTTTGTTATTTATTTCAACAATACGACGTACATTTTATAACAATTAAAATATGTACAATTATCGGAACGTGGAATGCATGTCAATGCATGAGATTCCATGTACAATTGTCGGAATTAAAATAGCTGATAAAAAATTCCCTTTTCACTTTTTACCATCACATTTTTTTACCTGATAGTACAATATTGATGTTGTCGTTGGTTTCAATATTAATTGTTGCTGGTTGTTCTACAGTTCCTCTTTGTATATCCAAAATCACTCTCTTCGATGAATGGAAACAATTTCCTATAAAATATAAGTTTTATTGTGGAGAAAATTAAGCAGATGCGTTCCAGAAAACAATTTTTGCCTGAGGCATCGAAACTTTTGGGTCTTAATGACAAATTGTTAATAAATTGACGGCAACATGATTTCCGGGTTATAAGCTAATTGTAAATTTAAAAAAAATCCAAGATCATTAACTGGACTTTGAAAATAAATATTTCTATTTAAATTACCCTTAAGGGCCAATCTATAAATCTCCACTTTGACCTTGTGATATTTGATAATTGGTGGTGATGGAGACTTGCGATGAGGTTTCCCAGGTAGCAAGGTGACGTTAATACGACGTCAATAATTCGTCATTTAAGGTCGTGGACGTCATGTTACCAAATTAAGACGTAATAGTAACGTCATTTTTTGACCTATTAATTACGTCAGTCATTTATCCATCCTACAACGTATTTCCGACGTCATATTCTTGACTAATTAATAACGTCAGTTAATTGATCATTTTACGACGTATTAATAAGATTTTATTAGTGACTAATTACTGACGTTAACTATAATTCTTTGTAATAATTGACGATTTGACCTCAAATGACGAATTATTGAGGTCTAGTGGACGACACCTTGCTACCTATAACTATTAATCATTATTTAAAGATTAGTTAATAAACAACATTATTAAAATTAATACAATATTTTAGAATCATCCCAGACAGCACATAATATTAATGATAAATATTTATTAATATTTATTAATATTTATTTTTTCAAAATATTATATAAATATTTTACACATATTTTATATATACGAAAAAAAAATCTTTATTCAACATATTAAAATATAGCTTAAATATTTTATATAATATTTATGGTAAATAAAAGATAAAGATTTGTATAAGTAATATTTTGTAAATATTTATAAATATTTCATAAATATTTTTATAATATTTATGATAAAATCTTTATGATTTGTCAAATCAAAGACCACAAAAATATTTATAAAACATTGGGATAAATATTTATAAAATATTTAAATAAATATTATAAACATTTTATAAATATTTTATAAATATTGCGTTTTGTCTGAGGTATAATTTAGCTTTATCAAAAGAACAGAGCAAAAACATATTTTTATAAGTTATTCCACATGTTATTTCGCATATGTAAAAATCAGGAAAAAAACTGTAAATCTATATTTATTTATAAAAATATTAGTTAACTACAAGTTTCATGTTTCTCGCAACTATTGAACTGATCTATAACAAATATGTATTCATGAGCATCAAGTGTTCATGGATCATCACAAAGGGCTATAGGTATATGGTATATAGCGTACGATCTTCGAAGTCAAGCAACGTCGACGGCGGTTCAGAGTTGAATGAGTGACCGCGGAAGTTAAACAATTCCAAATGTGACTATGGTGTGGTGGGTCGTGATGCTTGTTGAGAAACAACGTAGATTTTTTTTTTACATTATAATTATGTTATTTCGATATTTTCATAATGCAAGTACTGCATATATAAGACATGTATCCGAAATATTTTCTAAAACGTCAAAATAACGGCTTTTACTACCTGGGATAGTCATAAAAATGACGTTAAAATGTCGTCTTTATTAAATGTAATCTAAAAACCTATGTTTTGTCATAAAAATAACAATAAAATACCATCAAATGTACGATACTAGCTTCTTGAAAATGACGTCAATAATATGAAAATAATGACGTATTTTTGACGTCAATATATAACGTCGTTAAGATAAGACAAATGTACGTCAGTTTTACGACATTTAGACATCATTTTATCTCGACATTATGACGTCTGGTTCGTCATAAAATGACCAAAAAATGCTGTCAATTAGACGATACCTTGCTACCTGGGATACGCACCGATCATTTGCACACGGAAAGATGCGCACTGATCATTTGCACACGGAAAAATGCGCACTAATCATTTGCACAGAAAGATGGGCACTGATCATTTGCACATGGAAAGATGCGCACTGATCATTAACACACGGAAAGATGCACACTGATTATTTGCACACGGAAAGTTGCACACCGTTTATTTGCACACCGTTTAGTTGCACACCGTTCAGTTGCACACCGTTCAATTGCACACCGTTCAATCAAACGGATATTAAATATTCATACATTGTGGCTGCGTTTGCAATGTGTACATGCAGGGTTAGCGACTTAGACGGGGTGGGTACGGGAGGGGCCGAAGGCCCCTCTTACACCCCCTCCCGTGTGTGTGTGTGTGTGTGTGTGTGTGTGTGTGTGTGTAAAGCATTCACTGCATCACATGGGTTTGCGACTTAACCCTGCTAAAAACGACCGATTGAAACCAACTAAAAAAAAAGAATCGGTTTCAGTCTGGAATCTTGATCTGGAAATTCCGTATTCGTGCCGATTGAAATCATTAAAACCAACAAAAACCAATCAGTGATATAGGAAACGATTTTAGTTGATTTCTATTGTTTTGAATTTGGTACAATTAATTGGTTCTAATCGTTTTCAATTGTTTAAATTGTTTCTTATCCGGAAATTCCGAATCAAGATTCCAGATTTAAACCGATTTATTAATCGTATTTAATCGGTGATTACATTCTATAATCGTCTTTAATCGGTTTTAATTGTTTTATTTCATAATTCATCCTGTTTATAAACACTTGATCCATTTCAATTAAATCCAATTATTTTACATATTAAAGTTTATTAAAATGAGTTTTAATGTAATCAATTTTAATTGGTTTGGTTTTTTATATTTTTTATTTTCGATATTTTAAAATTTTTTTTATATTAACAATTTATAGAATTTTTTATAAATACTATTATTAAATTTTTTTAAAGAACAAATTATATTAAATACACTTCAACATTTGCTCTTGATTTTTTTGGTATGGATTCATTGTTTGGTTCGTGATCGAGTTATAGCTGTCTAAACTAAGTTAGGGCTGGGGTACTAAACACCTCATGACAAACCTGATTTAAAAATTAAATGTGTCAACGGAAGGGTTAAAGCTGATTTAATTATAATTGTGGTTATTTATTATAAAATCCAAAAAATTTTTTTATACAATATGTATAATACTATAAAAGTGCTATATAATAAAAACTACTATATACTATAATAATGTGTAATTGTCATTACAATAAGTTTAATAAATTTTAAAACGTCAAAAAAATATTTTTAAACATAAACACTGATAAAAAACTTTTATTCAGTAACAAATTTAAAGTATTTGTTAAACTTAAAACGTCATCTAAACTATTCTCTCTAAGACTTGATTCAGATGTCCTCAACATCTGAAGCCGATGAATTAGTTGGAGTCCAATCAAAATTGGTATCACTTATTGCATCATCTGTAAGGTTTTTTTAGATTTAGTAACTTAATTCTTTATCGTCAAGATCCAAATGCTCTGAGTCAACAAAAACTGTTTCCATACCTGTCTCATTAGTAGAAGTAGTCTCCTTAGTAGTCTCCTTAGTAGTCTCCTTAGTAGTTTTATTTACTCCTTTTCTAGTATCATATTCATTTGGTTTGTCATTTGTTTCAATTTCCGTTGAGGGTTTTTCAGTCTTATTAGCGGAATGTATTTTATACTGATTAATTTCAGCTTCACAAATTACTTCATTATCAGAATCAGAATGCTTTTCATTCGAGTTTTTTCCATCATCTGATTCAGTTTCCACAAGTTTTCGTGATTTTAATTTTGATGTTTTTCTCTCTGGTCTTTTCATTTCTGCAATTTTTCTTCCCGCAAAAATATCAAATTTCAACATATCTGACAAAAACAATGTTTTTCCTTCTTTATTTGGTTTATAAATATGTTTCATCCAATATATATAATAATCTGGAAATCAAAGCTACATGTTATTTATGACAACTCAAAATTACAAATAAAACTTCTTATTACATTTTTATACCTTCACAAGCACCGTATTTTATTTCGTCCAATTTTGGGCATTTTAATTTACCCAATCTCTTCGTTTCTTTATTTAAGTCACGTAATTTACTTAGTTTCTTATTACTTTCATATCCAGTTTTTGTGCTAGTCGTTAATTCTTCAATACTGAAAACTAGCGTTAATATATTACTAGCACATTGACTGGGTGTTTTTGAATTATTTAGTAAATTACTGTACTGTTTTTCAGTGACCCACTGGTTTCTACCAATGTGTACCTAATATATAATATAGAAAATTTATAAATAAGGTCTTTAATAATTTATTAATAAAATTGGAGAAAATAATCCCTGGTAGAAAATTTTCTACGCGCCTGTGTATAAGCTATCAGGGCTTTTGTGAAAGACTAGATAAAACTAGACTAGATAAAATTAGATTAAACTTAGCTAGATCTAAACTTTACATGGGTATCTCAATAAAAATAAAAATTTTGTATACGTTAGAAGTTAGACACATCTACCTTGTGATCTAGTTAATTTTCTACCAAGAAAGCGCAAAATTATTTACCCTTCGGAAATCGTCTGAAGTACGCAAAATTCCAATTGCTGGATAATTCTGAGAGTAATCTAACCGTTCTCTTGAGTTTGAAAGTTGCTCTAACTTAGCTAAAAAAAAACAAAGTATTTTATTTTCAGGTATTATGTATTTCTTATATTTTTTAAAAAATGTAGTTGCTCTAAATGAATTTTTTAATATTTCTTTAAAAAAAAGTATTTTAAATATTGTAAAATATCGTAAGACGATTTCTACATAAGGTGCCAAGTGCCGTGTGTGCTTCAGACAAGAGAGGACACTCATATCCAGACAGTAAGGGTGAAGTCCCATGTAGCGGATTACGCGGATACGGAACGAGCGGATCGCCAATCACGGATCATTCTGATAGAATTCTTTCAAAGATTGCGTCGAAATGGTCTCGTGATTGGTGATCCGCTTGTTTCGCTTCCGCATAATTCGCTCCATGGGACTTTACCCTAAGAAAGTAAATTGATTACACAAGTATAACAGTAGCTTGGCGCATACACAGCATTTTGGAACCTTATATGTAAAAAGTCCTTAAATGAGAAAGATAAGAAAAAAAGGGGAACACTAATTCATATACATACATACATACATATAAATTTGTTTTAAATAAAAAGTACGAGAAAAAGTATTTACATTCATACTCCTTAGTAGACTCCTTAGTTTTTTGAATGAAACTAATTTGCAAACCGTCATTTAATTCACGAAGTTTTTTTATTTCCGATTCTTTTTCTTCTATTTGCTTTTTTAGTTCCTTTCTGGAGCTCTTTAATTTTTTGTTTTCATTTATTAATTCATCCCCTTCTGTTCGTAACTTAGAATTTTCTTTTATTAATTTTTCGAAAGCTTCTTTACATTCTGTGAGCGAATGAACCTTACTAATACATGTTATCTATAAAAATAAATAATCTATATAAATTTTTATTTAATAATTTTTATTAAATAATTACATTCTTTTTAAAAACCTTTATTTAATTATTTTATTAAAGGTTTAAAAGTTTAAAAGGTTTAAAAGGTAACGTACTCGCATAGGTATATGCCAACGCAAACACGTACAAAATAACGTTCCTCAAAAAATAAAAAAAATGAGTATTCTATTTTAATATAGTTATCGTATAAGCACACGTATACGCATAGGCCAACGTAAACGAAGACGTACACGCTCAAACACACGCAGATTCCAACGAAGAGAGACAAGGAAACATACACTCACTCCAACCTTCTCACGAATTGAGTTAATTTAAATTAAAAATTAATATTATAATAAATTAATTTAAAAGTAAATTGTTTTTATAGAAGAAAAAATACAGGAAAATCCAAGTAAAGAAGAAAATAAGAAAACAGAAGATTTAAATAAATCCCTAAGCGACAGAAAAAAAGATAGTGCGTCCCCAAATATAGAAATCGATGAAATAAAAAGATTAGTTAATAAAATAAAAATGTTTCTAAATAAACACGTTTTTAGAATGGCCCAAAAAAGCACATAGAAACGCCATTTAAAAAGGTGTTTAAAATTTGAAGTTAAAAGTTAGAAAAATTGAGCATAAGTTTGGAAACTATTTTAGTTAATAACAATAAAATAAACTAAAAGATTAATTTACGTTAAAAAAGGTAATTTACAAAAAATACATTTGTTTTGTTAGAAGAAGTTAATCTGGATAAAGCAAGTAAAGAAGAAATAAAAAGATCTGAAGATTTAAACAAATTACAACTTGAAGGTAAAGGAAATAGTGCGACTATTAAAAAAAAGGATTATTTAATAAAATAAAAGTCTCTCATTTTAAAATAATATTAAAATATATAAAAAAAAAGGTAAAATAATTCCAAAATTTATTACTAAAATGTCAAGTTATTCCGAAAAGAAAAAATTAATTATTTAATACTAAATTTATAAAATATAATCTTAATATAGAGTTGGAGGATGGGATGAATGAGGTATTAATTAGAGCACAAATGGAATATGAAAAAAACGCAGAAGAAAAGAAGATAGTAAACTTCCCTCAACAAAAAAATCTGGAAGCCAAAAAACGCTTCCAAGGAAAACTGATCAAAGGAAAATAATAAAAAGAAAAATAAGAAATAATTTTAAATAAAAAGAAACTTCTAATATTATTGTATTTGTGGAGCGTATTAATATAAAAAATAAAGTGAGATTAATGCCCATAGAAGTATGTTGAAGGAAGAGAGTGTGTGCAAGTTTATGAGTGTTTATGTGGGAATAGGTACTTTAAAGAGTTAAAAAAAAGATAAACAAAATATTAAAAAAAAAGGTTAGATATTGATAGTCAAGATATTGAGAAGGAGAGCACGAAAATTTAAAAAACATAAAGAAAAGAAAATGAATTTCTGAAGAAATTGCTTACCAAGAGGCAGAAATTTACTGTTAATTTAAAGTTTGAATCGGGAAACAACCCCCCCCCCCCGATCCCGAAGAAAGAAGCAAGAAGCGCAGAAGGCCGGAGAAGCATACGTGAGGAAATATAGAAGGACGGAAGCAACGAATATTTGCAATACAAGTGAATGATTGAATCCTGGAAATTAAAGCGAAACTAAAATACTATACAAATATAATTGAAATATAAACAAACAAATAAAGAAAAGAAAGGGTTAACAAAAAATGTTTCAATCTAATACGCGAGCGCGCGAAAAACAATAATACAAATGTGCACTAAATCTAAACAAACAAAAAAAAAGACTGAGTCACAGCAACGCGTGGCCGGACACAGCTAGTTAAACAATAAAAATTTATTATTATTAGACAAAGAAACGAAAATGTTTCTTTAATTTCACAAAAATTTTTGCATAAATTTAATTATATGTTTATGTAAAATGTCACAAAAAAGATTAGCTATTACTATAATAATTATATAAGTACTATAACTGCAACAAATATATATGTCCACACGCGGTTTCTGTATAGAATGCGTTACATGCACTATATAAATCTCGGAACGCAGCTAACTTCATATGACCAGGCATTCATTCTGACCGCGTGTGTACAAATTATAAAAAATATATTTTGATCATTTTTACCTTTGGAATAACTTTAGATCTGCTCAGCTTTTGGGACTCATTATCACACTTCTCCTTTTCGTTTCTCGTGTTTGTTTCTTCGGTTAGTGCTTTGACTAGATTGTCATCTTGCATGAATTTATTTTTTGTTTGTGCTAAATCTTCTGTTACTCTATATTTTTTGGGTGATGGCGGTGTATCAGTAATGTTTGACAAATCTAAATTTTCCTATAAAATATTTAAAACTTAAATTTTGTACAGAAGCTTAACTTTTCTATTATAGCCAAGGAATGAGTAGATTGATCGACAAACTGACACTATTTTATTGTAAATCACAGTCTCATAACATTTTGAACATAGGATTTGGTCTTTCTCAAGTGAATTAATCCATTAGAAAGATAAATTATTCGCAGGACAACAACTGTTCATAAACTCGTGCCAACGAATTCATAAAGGTTGTTGCGTCTCATTGTCAATAACAAACAAATTAATGCATAAAAAATCTTTCTGCCGCCTTTATCCATGCTTAACACTTTTAAATCACGTCTGTAACATCTTTTCAAAATATTTACTGACTTGACTGCTTTGTAATGTAATCATTTATACACTTGTTCGTTATTGACAGTATGAGACACAACTTTTATGAATTTGTTGGCACGAGTTTGTAAACAGTCGTTATCCTGCGAATAATTTATCTTGATAATGGATTAATTCACTTTAGAAGGATCAAATTCTATGGTCGAAATGTTGTAAGACTGTGATTCACAACACAAATAGTTTGTTGACTATTCATTTACTTATTCCTCGGCTATAATTACTAAGTTATCTCTTTTTTTGTTTTCTATTTATTATAGTTATACAATACTATATGAATTCACTCATTTACCTTATCTTTTAATGTAACTGCGTTCATTGGCAATAAATCACTCTTAAAGTTTGATAATTTATTACAGACTAGTTCCTCTTGTTCTTTTAATTGACAATTCATCTATTGATGAAAAATATATAATAAATAATTTATACAATATTTTTAAACAGAAACTAACAGAAAATTTGTGATATATAGGACACGACTAACCTGAAAAGTTTTTGAATGCTTTAACTGTTTTTTTGGGGACTCATTACCACACTTCTCCTTTTCGTTTCTCGTGTTTGTTTCTTTGGTTAGTGCTTTGACTAGATTGTCATCTTGCATGAATTTATTTTTTGTTTGTGCTAAATCTTCTGTTACTCTATATTTTTTGGGTGATGGCGGTGTATCAGTAATGTTTGACAAATCTAAATTTTCCTATAAAATATTTAAAACTTAAATTTTGTACAGAAGCTTAACTTTTCTATTATAACCAAGGAATGAGTAGATTGATCGACAAACTGACACTATTTTATTGTAAATCACAGTCTCATAACATTTTGAACATAGGATTTGGTCTTTCTCAAGTGAATTAATCTATTACAAAGATAAATTATTCGCAGGACAACAACTGTTCATAAACTCGTGCCAACGAATTCATAATGGTTGTTGCGTCTCATTGTCAATAACAAACAAATCAATGCATAAAAAATCTTTCTGCCGCCTTTATCCATGCTTGACACTTTTAAATCACGTCTGTAACATCTTTTCAAAATATATACTGATTTGACTGCTTTGTAATGTAATTATTTATACACTTGTTCGTTATTGACAGTATGAGACACAACTTTTATGAATTTGTTGGCACGAGCTTGTAAACAGTCGTTATCCTGCGAATAATTTATTTTGATAATGGATTAATTCACTTTAGAAGGATCAAATTCTGTGGTCGAAATGTTGTAAGACTGTGATTTACAACACAAATAGTTTGTTGACTATTCATTTACTTATTCCTTGGCTATAATTACTAAGTTATCTCATTTTTTGTTTTCTATTTATTATAGTTATACTATATGAATTCACTCATTTACCTTATCTTTTAATGTAACGTTTATTGGCAATAAATCACTCTTAAACTTTGATAATTTATTACAGACTAGTTCCTCTTGTTCTTTTAACTGACGATTCATCTATTGATGAAAAATATATAATAAATAATTTGTACAATATTTTTAAACAGAAATCTAACAGAAAATTTGTGATATATAGGACACGACTAACTTGAAAAGTTTTTGAACGCTTTAACTGTTTTTTTCCCTCGTTGTCAGATTTATCCGAAGCTGTCACAAGCAAATACGATGGTGAAGCACGAACACTTTTTGTTCTAATTATTTCTTTAAGTTCTTCATTTGAATCTAATATATAACACAAGCAACATGTATATATAAAAACAAAGAACAAAACCAGGCAAAGGCTATGGCTGCGTTCCGTTTCACGCATAATGCGCATAATGCATTGTTCATCTTTGTTGTTTATCTGATGTTAAATAAAGATGAAAGACGCATTATGCGCATTATGCGTGAAACGGAACGTGCAGCCTATTACGTTCCGTTTCACGCATGATACGCATGATATATTGTTCATCTTTGTTGTTTATCTAACGTACGATAAACGAGGATGAACGATGCATCATACGCATCATGCGTGAAACGGAACGTAACCAAAATCGAATAAAAGTTGTAATATTTATTATATATATACCTGATAGTAACAAAATCGTTGCTACATACGGTTCTTCGCCTACTGTTTCTTCCACTTGATACTTTAAAATTTTCTTGTGTGACTCTGGTTTAAAATTCTTGATGCAAGATGTGGGAATAATTTTTTTTTTGTCTTTATTTTTCCCAGATAACAATTTTATATAAGCGTACATTTTTATCTAAACAAAGAAATAATTTTTATCTAAATGTTTCTACTAAATACAAGTACAAAAGCGTCACCACACGTGTTTATAATCGTGTACCTTGCAAATATGTGAATACTGCGTATTAAGGCTATTCTACAATTGCGTAAGCGTAAGGTTGTAGGAGTAGGAGTAGTAGTAGTCATAAATGTTTTACAACGGATCAATCTACAATAGAGTAAAGATACGTTGTAAACTTGATTACAGCAACCGATCAGAGTGCAGTAAATTATGGCGGTGTGCGGCATGATGACGTGAACAGCACTCTGATTGGTTGGCTCTTACGTTCACATCTGTTGTAGTCGTGAAAGATGAAATTCAACCATCTTCCACAACACGCTCTACAACCGGAAGTACCGCTTTACAACGACGCCTTACACACTCTTACAACCACTTACGATCACGCTTACGCAATTGTAGAATAGCCTTTACGTGTCCCGGCCGCCACTCGATCCTTTCTGCAAATGTTCACTATCATGGCCGCGGCCACGAGCACATCACGTGATCATAGAGCATGCGTATGGGACTACAGAGCGTGCGCATAGTGTTCCGTCGCTTTTTCGGTATGACAGATTTCTTAACCTTAATTCGTCAACTTTAATAACGATTAGTATCTCGATCGCTTTTCTGATGCACGCTTATTCTTGTCAGATTTATTCGTTTTAAGCAAAATCGCGTCAAATACGCATAATTACATCGATATTTGAGGTGCGGGATCTAAATGAAACAATTACTTTTTTATAAATATATGTGAAAGTGAGCCTGATTGAAAAAGTAAAGTATATATTATATATTATACATTATCGGGTAAGTATATTTTAATAAAATCAACCCATATTTTTTGTAATTAAAGTAAAATAATAAAGTGTATAACATAAAATTTTAAGTGCATAATGTATTATGTACACATAATAATTACATTTTATAATTCTTTTTATATAAAAAATATATTATAACTAATAATTAATACATAATTAATACTCCAGCTATATTTTGATTAAAAGAAATAAAAATAAAATAACTATATATGTACATAATTTGAATTTTATTATTGCTAAATATGTTTTCAGATAATGAGTGATTCGTCATCATGTGATTCTAATTCTGATAATGATATAAATAATGCAGTTCCCAAAAAAGTAAAACGACGTTACAAAACAGGATTGTATAAAGATTATGAGACTCACTTCAGAGATAATTTATCTTGGGTTACTAGATCAAAGTGGGATTCTTTTACGAGTTATGAACATCAATTAGCTTTTGTGCCAGGTAAAAAATATTCTAATATATATGTCAAAATAATGTAACATTAAAATATTGAACCGTCGACATTATTGTAAAAAAAACAGTTTAATATGGAGAGTAATGTATAAAATAAGTAATTTTTATTACTAATTTTTTTAGAAAGCAGTAATTTTTCTAACTTGAATAATGAGCAGAACCGTGATTGTTGTATTAGAAGTGAGAATAATTGTGACATGAGAATGAATAATAATGAAGCTAGTAGTAATAATTCCACAGCGATTCGCTCTCCAGAATATAAACCTGACTTAAATATTGAAGGTATGTACACGCTGTGGCCCTGATTTACAGTTTTTAAAATAAAGAATTTATATTTCGCACAGTTTGAAGTAGAAATCCTGTAACTTAGATTTTTCAAAGATTTGTAAAATGAAAAGTTTATTATATCTACTTTATTTAAAAAATCTTCTAACCTATAGAAACTTTATTTTCATTATCGAGGCATCCACGTAGATCTAATATTATATATAGCTAGTTTAACCAATTAAGTTCTACCCTAGTCTATATAGTATTATCTAATAATGTAGTCTTCCACAAAGACATTCCAATAGTTTCTATGGACGCCTATTTTCTACTAGTAAGGTACTCATTTCGATTATTGTCAGAATCAATAATGTATAATCAAGGCATTTATTGCGTTATAGATACATTTGAGTATAATGAAATTATTCATATAAACAATGAAGACGAGGACAAAGAAAATGAAGATGCCAGCAGTGTAGAAGACAATAGTGAAGATGATGACAAACATATGAGTGAGAGTAGTTCAAATGGCTATGATTCTGATAACAATGAATTTGATAGTGATGATTATGATGCGAATATCAGTGACGACGAGACTAATGGGTCATTTGATGATAATACTATAATGTTTGAGAAAACTAATTTAACTATTCGTGACATAATGACTTTGATAATGGGATTCTCAATTCGATTTAGACTGTCAGATTTAGGAAGACAAAAACTGATTGAGTTAATAAAATTAATTGCAGGACCCGAGTTCAAAGATATAAATATTTCAAAGTATAGATTACAACAAAGATTTGACCCACCAGACGATAAAATAAATTATCATTATTATTGTAATTCTTGCAACAAAGAAATTTTATATTCAATATCAAAATTAAATTTTAAGAATTATATAAAAACATGTTCAAAATGTGATACAAATAATAAAATAACGTTAAAATCTACAAACTATTTTACGTCTATTAATTTAACATATCAGTTAAAAATGTTATTTGAATCTCCCTACATTAAACAAGAAATTTTTAATTTTATTAACTCAGTGACAGTAAATCAGTGTAACGTTGATAGCACAAAGATTATGAGAGATGTTAATGACAGTAAATTATACAACAAAATTAACAATAGAAATACCTGTTACTTAACTTATAATATAAGTACCGATGGTGCACCACTGACAAACAGTGGAAAACGAGGCTTTTATCCACTTTCAGTACAACCAAATTTTGTATCACCTATCAGTAGATTTAAACAAATTCTACTATGTGGAATACTAACTTGTACAAAAGAACCTACAAGTGACATAGCTCAATTATTTTTTTCTACCTTTATCGATGAAGCAAAATTATTGTATGAAAATGGTATCGAAGTAACTAATTTAAAAAATGAATCGATTATTGTAAAATTTTGTCCATTAGCTTACTGTGTAGACTCTGTATGTCGACCAATCTTGCAAAATAGAATGCAATTTAATGGGTATTATGGTTGTAGCTGGTGTTACCATCCAGGATGTTATGTTAAAGAAGTTTCAGGTATTAGATATCCTTTACGAGATATCGATCCCGAATTAAGATCTCATGAAAGTCATTTAAAGGATATAAAAACTGTTACTTTATCAAATAAACGTCAAGAGAGAGGAGTAAAAGGAAATACTGCTTTAATTCAAATTCCATGTATAGATATCGTGTGGTCCTTTTCTTTTGACTATTTACATACTATCCTTTTTGGTATTGAGCAGCAGTTATACAATAAGTGGACATGCCCAAAATCACAATCAATGTTTAAATTACGTAATGCGGATGTCAAAGCTATTGAAAAACGTCTGTTATCTATTACACCTACCCAGGATATACATCGACTTCCACGATCACGAAAAGAAAAGTTAAAAGGTGCTGAAGTGAAAACATGGATATTAGTCTACAGTCTACCATGTTTGGAAGATATCCTTCATGATACAGCTCTTAAACATTATTCATTACTCGTCAGAATTTTGTACACTTTATTAAAAACAACAATCACCGAAGAAGAATTAGTACAATGCGAATATGACGCCCTAAAGTTTGTTGGTTATTATCAGGTTTATTACGGAGTTGAAAGTATGACATTTAATGTTCATATTTTATTGCATGTTGTACAATCAGTTAGGCAAACTGGTCCTCTTTGGAACAATTCGACTTTTCCGTTTGAAGGAAATATTTTTCAATTAAAGCAATTGATAAATGGTCCTAACAAGATGGATCAGCAAATAGCGAGGAAACACTTACAACAATTACATTTCAAAACAGGAAATGTTAATTACTCGTCAAATATTATTAAAAATTATTGTACTGATATATTTAGGCATAAAAATTTGTCAACTTATTTTTATTGTGGTGAAGATGTTGTTTTTACGGGAGCAAGCTACTCCAAGAAAATTGATGGACAATATTGCCGTGTATTTAAAAAATGTATTTATAACGGTAAAGTTTTCCATAGTATAAAATATACAAAAGTAAAACGTACTAATGATACAATGATACAATTAAAATCAGGACATTTTGGTCGGATAATAGATATTATAGAAAAAGAAAACAAATGCTATCTTGCACTTTCAAAAATTGTTACATTTTCAGAAGATCCTTTTATTGTAACGCACATAAAAAAAATTAGAACCGAAGATTTTCAAAATTATAAAATTGTTCCTATTACAGATGTACTTTCAAAAATAATTTCTGTAAACATTAATAATCTTGAATTTTTATGCAAATTACCAAATACTTTTGAAATACAATGATATGTTTCCCAAAACTGTTTAAAATATGTTTAACTGTACAATATGTAATATTAAATGTTAATTACATTATGAAATATGTATAAATAATGTATATTATACATAAAATATACAATATTGTAATTATTATGTAACATTATTACACATGATTATTGTATTTATTTATAAAATAAAGTTTTCTTTTTATATTTTTTGTTCATTAGTCTCTTATACGTATATTTTACAATAATGTAAGAAGTGAGACCTAAAATGTTTTAATCTACCGCGGTGGCATCTGAGAGACCCACTTGATATTAAAATATTTATAATTTTCTGTAATTATATTATGTTTTAAAGCTTCTAAACTTAATGTAAATTTAAAAAAATATTCTAACGTTTATAATCTACAAATTTTTATCCAAAACTATTTACTCGTTTAATAAATATAAATAATTTTATTATTAAACCCAAGAAGAACCTGGTTATGCAAATTTTCAAAAAATAATTTTTTGCTTTAAAAAGTAGCTTTTCTTCCAGATTTATGTATTTTATGAACATTAGATACATTACATTACTGAATATGTTATTTGTATGTACTGAATATATATACTGAATATTTTATTTGCTAATTATTATAATAAAATTATTTTTTCTTATACCACTGACGTAGCTATAATGGTTTCACATAACGTTTATTAAATCATCATTTTTATAAGCTTGATAAATACATTACTTTAAAATAAAGACTGACAAAATCTTGTCGTGAGTGTTATATCTTGCACTAAAATTCTATACTATCTTACAATAAAAATAATAATTTCTTTGAAAATTTTATGAAAAAAGAATGTTATCAAATAGAATATATATTTAAAATATGTTAAAAAGTAAAAGCATTTATATTACTTTTTAACTTATAAAAACTTATAAATGTATTTTAAGTCTTTATTATTTCTATTTTTTCTGATTTTCTATTACGTAGTACAAAATATATATTAATGTTTTCTTAATCTACAAATTTTTATTAAAAAAGTTTATGAGTAATTCAATAATTTTATTTAAATTATAATTTTAAAGAAACATAAAGTTTATTAAACTACTAACAGCATCTAAATAAAGGTAACATAAAAATACAATTTTAATGGAGGTAGAATTGTACAATTGAAACAAATAGCGTTAGATTAAAATTAAATTGTAAAAACCACATTCAATCCAATTCAAAATTGTAAAAAGTAAAAATATTTCTAACAATTAAAACCGACAGCGTCTGATTGAAGTTATTTCGAAAATACCGTATTTAATCCAATTAAAATTTAAGCACAATTTAACAAACAAAACCGATAGTGTCCGGTTAAACTACATTCGGAAATACCCCATTCAATCCAATTCAAAATTTTGGAATTATGTGTACAATCCAAACCAATATCACTCGATTGAAGTCAATTCGGAAATGTCATACTCAATCCAAGTCAAGATTGTGCATATAATTTAAAAAATAAAACCGATAGTGGCCGATTGAACTAAATTCGGAAATATCACATTCAGTCCAATTCAGAAGGCTGAAAATACTTGTTTAGTCAAAACCAATAGCGCCCAGTTGAAATCAATTCGGAAATACCAGATTCAATCCAAGTCAAGACTGTGCATATAATCTAAAAATCAAAACCCATAGCGCCCGATTGAACTAAATTCGGAAATATCACATTCAGTCCAATTCAAAATGTTGAAAATACTTGTCCAGTCAAAACCAATAGCGCCCAGTTGAAGTCAATTCGGAAAGACCATATTCAATGCAATTCAGGATCAACTCAACAATTTAATCCAATAACACCCGATTAAAATTAATCCGGAAGTACCATATAGAATCCAATCCCAATTCACTTGATATTGAAACCGATTGAAGTTCAATCGGGCGTCCGATTTAACCAACTAAATCCGCATTGATAACGAGTGAAATTTACGAATTTAAATGCGGTACTAATTGGTTTTAATTGGTCGTTTTTAGCAGGGAAGTGCAGTAGTGCAAGTTTTGGGCCGCGAGCACCTCGGGTGCTCCGCCTGGCTCCGCCGAGCACCGCAGAACACCGCCGACCACCCAAGTCGGTCACGTTCGTACCTCGAGCCTCGGGCCGGCTCGGTCGCTTTCGCTACGCCTGCCGCTACTCGGTTATTAAGAAGAGAGAAGCGTCTGTCTCTCTTCCTCCAAGGCTGCTACGAAAGCGTGCGTTCAGCGGCCAGCGATTGACGCTTGACGAAAGGCGTCTATGCTCCCCTCGGCCCCTCGCATGTCTCCCGCTCATCTAAAGCATCGCGATCAATAAGCAGATGAATTGATATCAATCATTGATAGCATTGATCATATTATTCATTATTATTAATTATTAAATTTTTTTCCATTAATGTAATTTATTGTCTTATTTAAATTATAATAAATTAATTATAATAAAACCAATTATAAATGTACCTTAAGTAATAATAACAATTTTTAATAAATTATTAAATACAACTAAAAATAAAAAGAGTTGACGAGTTAGCAAAAGATCTTTATATCCAAATTCTTTATTCTATAATAGTTAATAGACATTTCGTTATTCAATCATTTTTTATGTATATATAGTTTCCCCAGATGTACTATAATTATTAAATTAATATGCCAACATGTCAAATGAAAAATAAATTAAAATCTTATCGGTGGTAACAATAACATTAATTATTAAATCTTAATTACATTGCAACTTTTTTACATATTAATACTCAGTAATTATATTAAATACATACATAAATTCGTGAAATATGTAAAATTAATGTAACGTGATTGTGTCATTTTTTAAATTAATTACAAAGTAAATTAAATAAGAGAAATATAAAACTAGTCCACAATCTAACAAAATAAGAAAGTAATAAAAATACATATAGAATAACAAGACTCGTGACAAACTCATCTTTGACAAAGTATTTAGTCACTGTTAAAACTCAACTAAGTCATATCCAACCGACATTTCAGGAATAAATGTGAGACAGAAAACTCTTGAATTTATCACGTATTCTATTTTTATGTATGTATATATTTTTATTACTTATTATACTTTGTTAAATTGCGAATTATTTTTATACTTCTCTTGTCTAATTTATTTTGGAATTAATTTCAAGAACATGAACACGTTATATTAATTTTATACATTTCACAAATTTGTGTGGGTATTTATTATTAATTACTGTTGATATTACAAGAAAATATTGTAGTTTAAATCAGAATTTAACAACTGATGTTGCAATTATAATTCTCACCGATGAGATTTTAACTTTTTTTTTTCGATGTTGGCGTATTTATGACATTTATTTGTTAATTACTAAATGGCTTCCACGCTACCCATGACGTGCCATTAATAGCGCGTTATGTTTTTTTACGTGGACCTTTGCCAGTAGTCCTATTATACCACATTTAATTGTTTCATATTTTTAACACATCTATTTATAGATGTGAGGTCTAGCGTTCTAGACCAAATTTTTAAACATCATTATTGTTTATTTGAAGTGGAAGGCTGATGAATCTCATCATCATCATCATTATCATCATCATCACTACCTGCAGCATTAATGTTAAATGAAATTTGGTTCTTTTAGGACGTGTAAGATATAATTTATTTGTAGACATTAAAGTTAAATGCTTCTCATTAATTTTTATATCGAGAGCATTTTCTTTTCTCGCTTTCAATGCTGATTTCAAGACACAAGTAGCATTGACCGCTGCAGGCGAAAATTTATTTCGTTTTTTTGTTTTTAAATCTGGTAAAAAGGAAAAGGTTCTCTCTGAGTCGGCATTCGAATTTGGCAGTGATCTAACAGTATTTACAAGAGACTTTAAATTTGGAAATTGGTTACTGCGTTGGAAAATTTCATCTTTTGAAACAAAGCTTGGGAACATTTGTAAAAATGTTTTAACATTGTCTTGCCCATGTCATTCCGCCGCGTTAGTTGCACATGCTGCATGCAATAAAATTCCAGACTATTGCGAGGAATATATTTAAAAAATAGCAACTTTTATTAACAATAGTCCCAAGCGATCTGCTATTTTTCAAGAATTTTGTGAATGTTTTTAGGAAACAAACCGCAAAATTCTAAAGTTATCCGATACACGATGGCTTTCTCGGCATTTGTGTATTGACTTTTGGAATATTAGGATACTATTGAGCTGTTTGTATAGGGAGCCTTCGGCCCCCCTCCCGCACCCACCCCGTCCAAGTCACTAACCTATGTGGACTTTACTCTGCTTGCAATGTACATGGATTGCATTTGGTCCGTGCGCACGTGCAGTGTGCGCATGTGCAGTGTGCGTATTTGGTCCGTGTGCATTTGGTCCGTGCGCATTTGGTCTGTGTCCGTTTCGCTCTGTGCGCATTTGGTCGGTGTCCGTTTGTTACTGTGTCCGTTTATTACTGTGTCCGTTTGGTCTGTGTCTGTTTGTTACTGTGTCCGTTTCACTCAGCTTGCTGTGTCCGTTTATTACTGTGCGCATCTGGGACGCTCCCGGCGGAGCACCCGAGGTGCTCGCGGCCCAAAACTTGCATCACTTAAGTTAATTAGTGTGCAATTAAACGATGTGCAACTGAGCGGTGTGCAAATAAACGGTGTCCAAAAGCACCGTGTCCAAATGAACGGTGTGCATCTTTCCGTGTGCAAATGATTGGTGCGCATTTTTCCGTGTGCAAATGATCAGTGCGCATCTTTCCGTGTGCAAATGAGTGATGGGTAAGTGAACTGTGTGCAAGTGAATGGTGTGCAAGTGAGCGGTGTGCAAATGAATGGTGTGCAACTTTTAGCCCGGATCTACAATAGTGTAGTAAACCTTATGCCATAAGGAATTAACCAATTATATTTGATTATTCTTCTCATATTCGATTATAATTGGTCAATTTCTTATGGCATAAGATTTACTACACCTATTGTAGATCCGGCCTTACATGTCCAAGTGAACGGTGGGCATTTTTTTGTGTGCAAATATCCGGTGGTCAAATTTTACGTGTGCATATAACTGGTGTACATTTTTAATAAAATTTCTTTTGTGCCTAAATGCACAGTGTGCAAATGCACCGTAGTCATTTGAACCGTGCGCAAAATACCGTATCCAAATGCACCGTGTCCATTTGAACCGTGTCCAAGTGAGTGCCACCCCTGCCGACGACAACCAAGCGCAACTGTTAAAGGAGGTTATCTTGAAGGAGTGAGAGAACAAAGCTTTGTAAGAAAGAGAGAGAAAGATGGCACGTAGTCTCCGAACTGCTAGATGGCGGATACGGCCAGCTTCCACTCTATCTGGGGCCCGATTCTTGAAGTCATTCGCAAGAGAAACGTATACGCAAATACTCGCTCTAACAGAAAGTTGTAAGTTTATTGGTTAATAGCCATACGATAGCCAATAAATTTCTAACTTTTCTGTAAGAACAGAATTTGCGAATACGTTTTCTTGCGAATGAATTCAAGAATCGAACCCCTGATCCTCTTTGAGCAAAGAGTAAAGCCTCGTCTACGGAAGTCGCAAGCAGCCAGTTGCGACTTGCGACAGCCAATGATTGTCGAGCTTTAACTAGAAACTAGACGCTCATTGGCTGTCGCAAGTCGCACTGGCTGCTTGCGACTTCTGTAGACGAGGCTTAAGGGCTATCACACACAAAATGACATAAGCTGCATAAACATAGCATAAGGCCGGTATTCATAGTCAAATCTTATTTCAAGATCGTCTCAAGCAATGTCTTAAGATGCTAATACGGCTCTGTGATTGGTTGATGGCATCTTAAGACAGTACTTAAGATGATCTTAAATATAAGACCCGACTATGAATACCGGCCTAAGAGCTCTAGGCCAATAAGCATCTTATGTATATCAATATGGCGACTTTATACTGGGAACTGATTGGCTGAACGGTCTTATGCTATGCATATGCAGGTTATGCCATTTCGTGTGTGATGGTACTAAGCGTAAAAGCTCTAGGCCAATAAGCATCTTATGCATATCTATATGGCGACTTTATGCTGGGAACTGATTGGCTCAACAGTCTTATGCTAGAAGTTTACAAAATTCGACAAAACAAACTCTCAGAGATTGAACATATCGGGTAAATTAATGTATAGTCATATCTGTATGTATAGTTATACAGCCGCGAGTAGTTCGCAAGATCGCCACTAGGCGAAGGCACGGCGCTCCTCCTTCTTGTGAGAAAATTTACTCCAAAAGGCTTATAAAAGAAAACCATCAATCACGGCTTACCTAGCAGTTAGTACTTCACTAGCAGCAAAGTGTAGTATATATTGTTTTTGTTACACGAAGAAAGTTCGTGGGCCTTCGCAACTCAGAGAGAGCTTCCAAAAATTGAGAAAATATAAAAATAAAATTTTTTCCGGCAGCTCCTATGTCCGCTTTTGAGAGCTTTCTAAGAGCTTTATTTAAGCTCGCAGGGAATTCAGAAATAATGTTTTAAGAACTCCCTGCGAGCTTCAAAATAATTCCCGTGAAGCTTCTATATAAGCTCCCTGATAGCTTCATCTAAGTTCTCAGGGAGCTCCCAAAAGCGGACATAAGAGCTCCCGGGAAGCTTATATAGAAATTTCCCGAGAATTATTTTGAAGCTCGCAGGGAGCTCTTAAAACATAATTTCTGAACTCCTTGCGAGCTTAGATGAAGCTCTCAGGAAGCTTGTATAAAAGCTTCCCAGGAATTACTTTGAAGCTTGCAGGAAGCTCTTAAAACATGATTTATAAACTCCCTGCGAGCTCAAATGAAGCTCTCAAGGAGCTCTCAAAAGCGGACATAGCAGCTTCCAGGGAGCTCCGTGCGAATTTTTTGGAAGCTTAAATGAAGCTTATGAAAAATTTTGTGAGCTCCTCGGGAGCTCCCCGGGAGTTCTCCGTGCTGTGTGGGTATGCATACTGTCGGTTAGCACCTTTTCTTTTATTCCTACTTATATTACGTGGATTTAGCAAAGCAAATCTGATTGTGAGACGTCGGAGTGCTCTCTTATTTCTATCTTTGTTCAGTTTTAATAAATAACAAAAACAGAATGTTTTAACAGAGCCTCCAGACGCCTCATATTTGTTTTGCCGAACGCACCTATTTATTTTAATTTCCTATTAATTAACTTATTATATTTCTTTTCAATTAAAATATTTATACCTTCAAGCATGAAACCTTTATTCTATCTATATATGAAGGATGGTTAATATAAAAATAATTTTAATAGCAAAATTACTCAGATTATATTTATGTACATATTATAATATTTATTTATTATCTTATTTGCAGAAAAATTATGATGTTGCCTCATCCATCTTCAATAATTTCATTGGACATCTGCAATTCATATCCAACCTGGTTTTTTTACTCAAGTATTGGAAATATTAGAAAAAATACGTGACAAAAATAAAGACTGCGCTTTAATCTTTGATGGTATGTCCATAAGGCAACAATTATGTTGGAGTCAGACAGATAACAAATTTGTAGGCTATTGTGATAATGGTAATGATCTAAATTTCAAAAAGAAAGAAACTGAAGCGAAAGAAGTCTTAGTTTTTATGCTTTGTTGTGAATGTGATGCACTCTATGATCACTGGAAAATCTATAAAATGGTTTTATATGGTACTTTTACATAGATTTCAAAAACTATTAACGTTTAAATTAAAAAACAAATTAAGTTCTCAATGCATATATTAGCAACAGAACAAAATGAAGGTTATATATGCAGCCAATACATTTAGCGCTTCAGTTGCAAACGCAATTGAATTTTTAAAACAAGTAGGTCTTGATAATTTTAAAGATAGTGAAAAAACTGTAACATTTATTAGAATTGACCGATTATTTGACTTCCTAAATTCTAGAAATTCGTTTGGCAAAAATTTTAAACAACCGATTACAATACAAAATTGGTCTTATTTACAAGAAATGGTAAAAGAGAAATTAAAATATCTATTTTTATTGAAAATAAAAGGAGGAAATTTTTGAAAATATCGGGTAGAAAAACACTTCTCTATGGTCTTATAATAACTGCTAAATCAGTTTTGTCAATATCCAAACGTTTACTATTTTCACCTAATCCCTTATATAAATATGTATTAACGCACAAATTTTCTCAGGACCACCTAGAATTGTTTTTTGCTAAAATAAGAAGTTGCAATGGTCACAATAATAATCCGAACGCGCTACAATTGCAACATATTATGAGAAAAATTTTAGTGCGAAATATAAAATTAACAGATATGTGGGATGCGGCGTCTAGATGTAGTTCGCGGCTAGTTAATAAGTTAAGTCAGCGCCGTGGGAGGGCGCTAAAAAAAAGGCGGAAGACACGCGCGGCGTAAAAAAGGAGGGTGGAGAGTGATGGCGGCGGCGGCATGAGCGAGCGACACGACACACGCCGAAAAAGTGCGAAGAAAGATTAAGATCCTACAAAATTGGGGGCTCGTCCGGGATCACGGATCAAGAAAACGAGCGGAAGACGAAAGGATGTCGAGACAGTAAGACGAAAGGACGCTAAGACGAAAGAACGCCGAGACGAGAAGACGAAAGAAGCTGAGAGGAGAAGACGAAAGGACGCCGAGACGTAAACAGAGACGAAGGAACGCGAGGATAGGAGGGCGAGAAGACGCCGGGACGCAGAGACCGGAAGACGAAAAGACGTTAGAGGGAGAAGACGAAAAGACGTTAGAGAGAGAGAGGACTAAAGGACGTTAGAAGAGAGGACGAAGAGACACGGAAAGGAGAGAACGAAAGACGCTGCGAGCAACGAGCGAACATCACGAGACGATATCGTCAAGGAAAAGCCGGAAAACGTGATAGTGAAAGTGAAAGTGGAAGTGACCGCCATTGCGCAGTATCGCGTGCAAGCACCGCGCAAAGTTGGGTTTCGTCGCCATATTCCAGGATAGCCAACATCTACGAATCACAGTGAATACCCACACGCCACATTGCGCGACAGCCATTATTGGTCGAGCGCCTTCAGGCAAGCACCGCTATTGGTCGAGGGTCTTCAGGTGAGTCCACAGCGATCTCAAAGATGGAAAACCTCGCGCAAATAGAGTCGATAAGACAGAAAATAAAGACGGCGTCAGCGGCTGCGGTGAGAGCGTTACATAAATTCATTTTTGAAGAAGATGG
This sequence comes from Monomorium pharaonis, assembly GCF_013373865.1. Classification (NCBI taxonomy): domain Eukaryota; kingdom Metazoa; phylum Arthropoda; class Insecta; order Hymenoptera; family Formicidae; genus Monomorium; species Monomorium pharaonis. The sequence continues at coordinate 18,411,932 of NC_050471.1, forward strand.
GGATAGAGGAAATCGGAAACGACTTAGAAATTTCCAGGGCTTCGCGTTTCGAGAAGAGACCCCGGAATATGTAAACAAGCTCGAATACGCGCGACGTCTGACGATTGGCGATTTAATATCTTGCTGCAATCTTTTAGGATTGGAATACGATGGCGGTAAGGAGGAATTAATAAGCCGAATCTGCAAAGGGCTACTCGATATAAATTCGTTAGTGCCTGGACACAACCCGGAAGACACAGATGACGGAGACGAGGAAGCGGACGAAGAACCGAGCGCTAGACTGGACGAAGAAGAACACGGGGAAAACGGCGAGGAAATACAGAGCGAAAACGAAAGTGAGGTCAGAGCTGTCAGATACCATATGAAGTTTTCTATGAGTTACAAGGACGTAGAAGCTTCTGTAAGACAATTTAGCGGCAAGGAAGCATACCCGGTGGAAAGATGGATAGCAGACTTCGAGGAGACGGCTGCCTTGTTCAAATGGACAGAACTTCAAAAACTGATATTCGCCAAAAGATCACTAACAGGACTGGCTAAGATGCTTGTAGAGAGTGAAGGAGTGATTAAGACATGGAGGAAATTAAAAACAGTTTTAGAAGATGAATTCGCTGACAAAATCAATGGCGCCCAGTTGCATGAAATGTTGGCTAAACGGAAGCTGAAAAGGGAGGAAACAGTACAAGAATATTACTTAGCGATGAAGGAACTAGCGTCACGTGGAAGAATAGATCAAGAGTCGCTTATTCAATACGTAATAGACGGCATACAGGATGACACGAATAATAAGTTGATGTTATATGGAGCCAAGAAATTGGAGGATTTGAAAGAAAAGCTCAAGGTATATGAAACTGTTCGCAGAAAAAATCTAGAGAAGAATAGAAGCAGCCACGGGAAGAGTGAACCTGAGAGGAAGAAAGAAGCCTGGAAGAAGCCAATGTCAACGAAGAAGACGGAAAGCAAAGACCTGGAAGCAGAGACAAGGTGCTTTAATTGCGGTGCTAAAGGACACAAGTCGAGAGATTGTAAAGACAAGGAACTCGGTAAGAAGTGTTTCAAATGTCAAAAGTTCGGACATACAGCCAATCAGTGCGGTTCGGTGGAAGGAAACAAAGTAGATAAGAAGCAAACGACGGTAAATATTATTGCATCGACGGTGACGAACAGGATGTTAAAAGAAATAACGGTAGACGGTACGTGTTTCAATGCTTTAGTCGATACGGGTAGTCAAGTTACTGTCATAAGTCAAGACGCTTATAACATGATCGGTCCGCGTAAATTACTAGATTTATTTAAGAGGTTTTGGGAAAAATGAAGTCAAATCGTTAGGCTGTTTCCAAGCTGTTATAAACGTTGATAGTGAAGAATTCCCTTGCACTATCCACGTAGTTCCGACTGAAGCAATGAACAATAACGTCATAATTGGTAACGATATTCTAAGATGGCCGAGGTAATTATCAAAGCGGATAACATAACGTTTCGTAAGGCATTGCCGAGCATGTTCTTAACTGAAATTCGTGCGATAGATGAGCAAAAGATAAACGTAGAGAGCGTGTCAAACCCAAAACTGCGCGCAGAGGTTAAAGCGTTAGTGTCGGCATATCAACCCAACAAATGTAAGACAACAAACGTCGACATGCGCATTGTTCTTAAGGAAGATAAACCCGTTTTTCATAAGCCGCGTCGTCTACCCGAAACAGAAAGAAAAATTGTTGAAAAGCAACTAGAAGACTGGCTCCGCGAAGAAATAATAGAACCATGTACCTCTGAGTATGCGAGTCCGGTAGTTGTAGTGAAGAAAAAAGACGGCTCGTCACGCGTGTGTATAGATTACCGGAAATTAAATCGAATAATAGAAAAAGATGGGCACCCGTTGCCATTAATCGAGGATATATTAGATAAGCTAGAGAACGCCCGCGTTTTTAGCACACTAGATCTGCGAAACGGATTCTTTCATGTAAATGTCGAAGAACAAAGCCGTAAATATACCGCGTTTGTTACCGCTAGTGGCCAGTATCAATTCCGAAGAGTTCCTTTTGGATTATGTAATTCCCCAAGAGTTTTCCAAAGATTCATTAACGCAGCTTTCTGGGAACTTATTAAGCAAAATACGGTGTTGCTTTACCTGGACGATTTGGTGATACCTGCGGCGAACGAGCAAGAAGCTCTAGAACGCCTACGCACGGTATTAAAGACGGCTAGTGATTTCGGATTACAGATAAATGTCAAAAAATGTCAATTTCTTAAAAAGACTATCGACTTTTTAGGTCACGTAGTGGAAGAAGGTAAAATCTATCCCTCGTTAGAAAAAAGTAAAGCCGTATTTGCTTACCCGGAACCGACGAATTTGAAAGACGTACAGGCATTCCTGGGATTAACAGGATATTTCCGAAAATTTATTCCCATGTACTCAATTATTGCGAAACCTCTTAGCGACCTTTTGAGAAAGGATCAGCCATATATCTTTGATGACGTCGCGAGGAATGCTTTTCAACAATTAAAAGTAGCGTTATCACAAAAGCCGGTGTTAAAGATTTATCACCCAAACCATGCGACGGAATTGCGAGCATTGACGGATACGGAGCGGTTTTGATGCAACGATCGCCGGAAGATAGCAACTTGCATCCGGTATATTATATGAGTAAAAAGACCACACGCGAAGAGCGGAACTACTCCAGCTACGAACTGGAAGCGCTAGCTATAGTACAAGCCGTAAAGAAATTTAGAGTATACTTGTTAGGTATCAAATTTAAAATACTAACCGATTGTTCTGCGTTTCAACGCACCATGAGTAAAAAAGAACTAAGTAGCCGTATTGCTAGGTGGGCATTACTGTTGGAGGACTACGATTATACCATCGAGCATAGGCCAGGCGTACGGATGAAACACGTAGACGCGCTAAGTAGGCACCCAGTAATGACCGTATCAGCGTGTTCCATTTCGCCGCAGATAAGAAGGCAACAAGAGGGCGATAGCAAGATTAGAGCAATAGTAGAAGTTCTAAAAAATGGACCTTATGATACTTATCACATGCGAGGAGATCTTCTTTACAAATTTGAAGAAGGCAGAGACCTATTGGTAGTTCCTAAACCGATAGAATTAGACGTCATTCAAGCCGTGCATGACAAGGGTCATTTGTCTACTAAGAGAACGGAGGCGGTTATCCAACGAGAATATTACATTCCTAATCTAAAGAATAAAGTCGAAAACTATATCGCGTCGTGTGTGCCATGCATATTAGTCAACCGGAAAGTTCCGTTACATTACCTATCATGCCGATCACTTAGGACCGTTAGACACTACTAGTAAAAGTTACAATCATATATTGGCCCTTATAGATAGTTTTACAAAGTTTGTTTGGTTGTACCCCACGAAGAGTACGAGTACTAAAGAAGTTGTCAGCAAATTAGAGTTGCAGAAGCAGGTCTTTGGAAACCCAGTACAAATAGTGACGGACAGAGGTACCGCGTTTACTTCCCAGGAATTCAATGACTACTGTCAGACAGAGGGGATCAAACACTTAACCATAACGACGGGATTACCTAGGGCTAATGGCCAAGTGGAGCGGTTAAATCGCACTATCATACCGATTCTTGCTAAACTAACAATTGATGACCCCACAAAGTGGTATCGATATATAGGGAAGCTACAGCGTATACTAAACTCGACTTATCACCGCAGTATCAATTCAACGCCTTTTAAGCTATTATACGGAGTAGACATGCGCGACAGTGACGATCTAAAACTACGCGAATTGCTCGAGCAAGAATATCAGAAACAGTTTGAGGTAGAGCGAAACCAATCTAGAGTTAGAGCAAAGGAGCAAATCTTAAAAGTTCAAAGCGAGAACCGTAAAACATATAACCTTAGGCGCAAGACACCGACTAAATACAAAGTAGGCGACTGGGTTGCAATAAAGCGAACACAGGTAGGACCGGGCAGGAAACTGCGCGCGAAATATTTAGGTCCTTATACTATTGAAAGAGTTAAACCCAACGATACGTATGATGTTAAACGAGTAGGTGAGCATGTCGGACCAATACGCACGTCCACCTGCGCCGAATACATCAAGCCATGGAGTAAGAGAGATATAAATAGAGAGAAATGAACGTCCCGCATACTCGGAAGCGGTCACGATTCTATTTGTGTGGTTGTTGTTAACTGCGTGCGATAGTTTACATTAGTTTATATTATATTAGTTAAGTCATGTATCTATGTTAAAATTATTAAGTTTCATACGACTGTTACGTAAAGTAAATAAGACAAAGTTTCTTTAGTGTTAAGTGTAAAAAAAAAAAATTAAACGGTTTATTTCGAGCTAAGTGAACAATAAGGTTGTTAACTAGTTGTTTTGGAGAATTAAGGGTTACCACACTCTTTCATCCGGGACGGATGATTACGCAGAATGGCCGAATGTGGGATGCGGCGTCTAGATGTAGTTCGCGGCTAGTTAATAAGTTAAGTCAGCGCCGTGGGAGGGCGCTAAAAAAAGGCGGAAGACACGCGCGGCGTAAAAAAGGAGGGTGGAGAGTGATGGCGGCGGCGGCATGAGCGAGCGACACGACACACGCCGAAAAAGTGCGAAGAAAGATTAAGATCCTACAGATAATAATTATAATTGTTTAGAAATAGATAACGATCCTGTTGGTGAACGTCAGTGTTCGATTTCTGTGGAAAAAAAACCGTTCTTTATGAGAAGAATAGTGTAGAATCTAATAGTGAAGATAAAATAAGTGATATAAATAATATATAAAGAAATAATATTGAAAGACCATATATTATGCATTTACAGAAAAATGTATTATATTAGTGGATATATATAGTAAAAAAACTAAAAAATATTAATTGTTATCATTGTGTTAAAAGTTTAAGGCAAGACAATACAGAACATGATAATGCAAAAGGTAACAGTTTTTCTAAATTTTTATATTTTTCTAGTAGCGGTCCTTTAATTCGAGCATCGAGAAGCGTTTATTATAGAATAGTAAATAAAACTGAAAAACAAATTAAATTATTGACAAATAATTTTTTAAATCTCAATATTAGAAATCTTGATCTTTAAAGTCATTACAAAAGTAAAAAATTCATTATGATTAGACAATTTTATTTTTCCAAACCTAAATTGCGAAAATATAAACATCCCAGTGAACACATTTTATAGCGGCAATATAACATGGAAGTTACAAGTAATTTAACATTGTTATTCTTGTAATATGTAGGTGCTATATGACATGGAAATAACCTGTTACGTAATATTTGTTATACGCAAGTGATATAGCTGTTATACATTGTTTTGGCGTTACAGTTATTCAACAAAAATTGTATAATCGTAACATAACACATTCGTATCAATGTTATTACGGAACGATGCGTCGTCGTTGACTCAGAAATCAGACAACATTATAACATCCTGAATAATAGATTTATTTGATAATAAAAAAAATTATTATAAAGATAATGTTTTCAAAAATAACGGTTTGTCTATAATTACTGCGCACAAAAAATGCACAAAATCGAAATTCATCATGTGCTGAACAAAAACAGAATAATAAATGTATACTATTCAATTTTTCTTAGAATTACGATCTATATAGTTAACCATCTAATTAATCATTTGAACGCTTCAAAGGTTAGTGCTAAATAGATCGCAATTTTCATCAAATTATTAAGGTTATGGAAAAAGATAAATTTAACAATGAAATTAATAAGTAAATAAATTAATGCTATTTATTTTTAATATGTTTTGCAAAATTTAATTGCTTTTATAAAAAATAATATAGTTGCGTCAGTTTATAACATATAAGTATATGTAGACAATAACAAGTACCTATATCGATGAGTCAAATTGGCGTAGCAGGTAGAGTACAAGGTTCGTCATCCTAAGGTCCCGGGTTCAAACCTAGCAGCGGCAAATAAGAATAAAATAAAAAATTATATAATTTAAATTTAATTAATTAATAAAAATTTATTCTAAATGTAGTATGTGCTGTTGATAAAAATAATTAAAAAAAAATGAAATTTTTATTTTATTTTATTTTTCTTTGTAACTGTTGTGTAACGGTTAAATAACATGTAATTATAACATGTTATATTGCTGAGTCGGAAATTGTAACTTACATGTAAGTTACGTGTAATTTCAGAGTAACGTAACCTGTTATATTCGGTTACATTGCTGTTACACTACTGCTATATTACTGTGTTCACTGGGATCTTACATGTACCTCATAAAATAAAATTAATAACTTACCGCCATTTAAAAATAAGGTTGTACTCATACAGTAAATTTTATACACAAGAAATTTTAAGACCTATTAGTAAATGACATCAACTTACTAAGCAAATTTTATTTAGATGCGAATAATATACATATATTCCTGGGTGCATTTGAAAATCCTTGAAGTATTAATTCTTTATAACCGAAGCTATATTTTTATTTATTTCTTGTTATTATTTCTATTACGTTATTATTATGATTACAATTTTATTATAATTTTATTAGTTATAAAACTTACAGATAACAAAACATTATTTATAATAAAGTGATTATAATTTCTGATTACAATTAATTCTTAAAATATATAATTTATGTCTAAGATTAAATATTGTATTTCTAGGATTGAAAATATTGTACTAATTTAACATTTTTACAATTTGTAACAACTTTTTTATAAAAAATAAAACTAAAAACAATTAATAAAACCTTATTTTAAGTGCACTTTTATATAAAATAACTTAATATTATAAATATTTAAAGATTGATACTTAATAATCCTAATAAATACCATTAAATATATACATTAGAAAAATGTCAACAAATTACTCGTAGCAACTATATGTGACATTTACTGGCATATATGTAAAGTTGGAACTATATCACTGTTTAGGAGGGTACACGTTGATAAGGGTTATGGAGCTCTCCCAATTAACTAACTGAGACTTGTAGTGTTTACAGACTTTTTTATTAGGCACATTCAAATCTCTCAACCCTTAAGCCTATCACACAATAGGAAAGAACAGGCAATAGGAATAGGGAATAGAAATACGGAATAGAAACCTATGTAATGCCAAGACACAATGATTCGTTGGCAATAAGAGTGCTGTCCAATCATCTACTTCTCCGTTTGTGCGCATGTGCTTAACGAACACGACTATAATAATATTACGAACAAAAATAGTGTGTTATTGAAATTTTCCACTGTTATTAATATATTCTTAAGTACAAGACGGATCAAAATTATTGAAGTAATTATTTAGTTGTTGTTATGCATGTTATTCTTTTCATTATATATTATAGTAATATCGTTATATATAGTAATATATGTGTGTTCACATTTCTGTTATAGGAGTTCTTGCAATGGATGAAGATAATTTATTGCAAGTCTTCTTAGTTATTTTCAAGTACTTGGGCTAGGATTGTATGCCATATGGAAAAGGAATAAAAGAAAACGTTGGATTAATAGAAGATGGTGGGTGCGACCCATAAACGAAAGACGAGGCCAATATGGTGATTTCGCAACTCTGTTTGCGGAGTTGAAGGAAGATCCTGATCTTTTCTTCCGATACACGAATGAATGTCGGCACGTTTTACGAGCTTTTAGACATGGTGCGACCGTATCTACAAAAAAGAAGCCTAAGAAAACCAATTTGTCCAGAACAGCGGCTTGCGATTACACTCAGGTAAAAGATAGTTACGTTAGGTGCTATTCTGATACGTATATATTATAAAGATAAATAACAATACAATAAAATGCTTTATATAATTATTTTAATGTCAATATGTTTATCACAGATATCTAGCGACTGGGGACCAAGTACTTTCAGTAGCTCTCGCATATAGAATAGGAGAGTCTACTGCTTATAAAATTATAAAGGAGACGTGTGAAGTAATTGCCAATGTTTTATTTGGAGTACATATGGAAGTCCCTTCAGAAGACGAATGGAAACATATAAGCAGGAATTTTTTAGCAGCATGGAATATGCCGAATTGTATTGGTGCAATAGACGGTAAACATATTACTATACAAGCACCATAAAATTCTGGATTTTTATACTTTAATTATAAAAAGACATTCAGCATTGTTCTAATGGCTGTTTGTGATAGCAATTACAAATTCACTGTGTTTGATGTAGGTGCATTTGGTAGTGAAAGTGATGGAGGAGTACTGTCTAGATCAGCGTTTGAAAAGGCTCTCAACGAAGGTACTATTAATATTCCAAAAGGAAAGACATCTACCTGGTTCTGAAAAGGAAACATCTTTTTATTTTGTTGGCGATGAAGCTTTTCAAATGTCAACAAACATGATGCAACCTTATCCAGGACGGAATCTGAATGAAGAGAAGAAAAATTTCAATTATCGTCTATCGCGTGCTAGAAGAACGATTGAAAACACATTCGGTATCCTCGTGTCTAGATGAAGAATATTCCGAAAACCGATATGTGCAAATCCAGATGTCGCTGAAAAATTAGTTGTAGCCGCAATGTGTTTACATAATTTCTTGAAAAGTAAAAATGATGAACAATTACCACAAAATCAACGATATTGCCCTAGTCAATATGTGGATCGAGAAGGAAATATTATTTTTGGAGATTGGAGAGATCAAGTAAATAATAACAATTTACAACCCATGTCAAGTGGTCCTCATCGAGCTGCTACCCAGTGAGAAACGATAATGAATTCGACATCAATTTGACGTCGAATCGACATCGAAATGATGATTTCGACGTCGAATCGATGTCGATTCGATGATTTCGACGTCGAATCGATGTCGATTCGATGTACTATTTCTCACTGGGTACAGATGCATATGAAATGCGAAACTCTCTTGCAGCCTATTTTTTAACACCGGCAGGCGAGGTTCCGTGGCAATACGAATACATACGACGTGGACAACATAATAATGCGCTATAGAAATTCCTAATACTTAATATAACAAGTTACATTAATGTATTATGAACTGACAATAATGATAATTGCATTGACAATAAACTTTATTTTGTAGACTATATTGTTTGTATTGAAAACATAATATGTTTATAAAATTTATATATCTTGTATAATAAAAAAAGTATGTTATATAAGTTATTTATCGTCATCATCATTGAACGAGTACAAAATGTGCATAAACTTTTTTTTCAATATAGTTTTCTTTGGTTCTATTGTCTTCTTCAGTTCCGCTGTAACAAGTTTGCCAATTAGTATGTCTATATCTTCGGCCTTATTATCCTTTTTATTTTGACATATATTAGATGTCATAGTATTTAATGTATTGTTCATCTGAAGAAAAGCTACCTCTACAGGATCGATTTTTGCCTTTTTGCTTGTTTTATTTCCTCCTGCGAAACAAAAAGATGTATTTAATGAACTTTCTGTAATCGGTGAAACATTTTCTTTCCTGATACAAATGTTTTGCGCAAAGAAGCAGATAATGGCCGTTTCAGCGAAGAAGTTGATTGTTGTAATGGCGAAGGAGTTGATCTTTGCATCGGCGAAAGTGGTTGTTGTAACGGCGAAGTTGATCTTGGCATCGGCGAAAGTGGTTGTTGTAACGGCGAAGGAGTTGATCTTAGCATCGGCGAAAGTGGTTGTTGTAACGGCGAAGGAGTTGATCTTGGCATCGGAGAAAGTGGTTGTTGTAACGGCGAAGGAGTTGATCTTGGCATTGGCGAAAGTGGTTGTTGTAACGGCGAAGGAGTTGATCTTGGCATCGGCGAAAGTGGTTGTTGTAACGGAGAAGGAGTTGATCTTTGCATCGGCAAAGGTAATTGTTGTAACTGCGAAGTAGTTGATTGCTGTAATAGCGAAGGAGTGGATTGTTGTAATGACGAACATACTGGTGCTTGCAATACCATCGATGCCGCTGGCTAAAAACAATTCACTTAGTGAATAAAAAGATTAATTAATTAACTAAATGTAATTTCTTAAAAAAAAATAATTTTTCTCACCATAACGTTGATGTCATCTTGGTAATTTTTATTTTGCACATTTTGATTTATATTAGCTTTTGTACTGATATTACTAAGACTTCTAAAATCATGAAAGTTCTCCATTAACAAATATCCCAGTCAATATACAGCATCAGTTACATTACATAAATTACATCTATGCTATAATTTCACACTCAACAATGTAAATAAAATATGACACAGTCTATTGCGCAATTATATTATAGATGTATTATTCTGTGTTGACTAAGACTATAATCATTCTTATAATGAAAACTAAAACTCACTTTCTCTGAAAGACAAATAGGCTCAAAAAATTTAGATTATCAAATAGAAACCATTTTTGCCTCGTGGGTTTGCCTGCTCCGCTTCTTGTTTCCAGTTCTCGCTGCTGTCTTTTTTTACTAAAACGTTGGCGAAGACGAACCCAACACGTTGGCGAAGACGTATTTGACACTCTGATGCTATAATACACATTTATACAAAAATAGAATTAGATAAAAGCGACAGAAAATTTTAGCAGAGAAGAGTCTTACATATATACATATATACATATTTACCTGACATATTCATAACAGAAGAGATTTCTGTCCATGCATTTTCCTTCATTCTCGGATCACGATATTCTTGTAAACTTTTGTTATATATAAATGGGTAAGATCTCACAAGATCTATTAACAATTCGTCGCCCACTTTTTCACTTTGCGTACAACATTCCCTATTAATATTATCTATTTCGTCTTCTTCCATCTCGTCAGCCTCTATCAACGTGTTGAATTCTTTGTTCAGTTTGCAATATTCGTGATTATACACTGACATAGCGTTTGCACTTAAGAAGTATTTACGAAAAATATAACCTGCAAAGTTTTTGAAACTACGTGCCTGCTCAGAGTCTCAACTGTGATTGGTCAAGTACAGGGAATAGGGAACAGAAATCCAACGCGTCGGAAATTCTGTTCCTCTTGCTTATTCCATATTCCATTGTGTGTCGCTACACGGTTTCTGGTTGTAGAGATAAGTATGAACGTTATCACGCACGTGGCGTAATTAAATTAGGATCGTGTGAGGGATCGTCGCACGGAAGTCCCTACGACTTCCGTGTGTTACCGGGGTAAATAACAGGACGCTGGAGTCAACGGTAACAACGTTTATTAGAACGGAGTAAAGATATTACGGAGCACGCCGGTAAGGCGTGTAGCGGAGCGCGAGACCAATGGCAGGGTATACGCACTCCTATTGCTTTAGTGGGGACGGAAGTTCTATTGGTTTAGTGAACGGGGACAGTGATAGTCGGCAGCACTATCGGCCGGTTGCTAGGTAACCTGTGCTTAACGATGACAACTTTCTCGAACTTTCCTGATGTACTGGTCCACGTGTTAATGGTCGTGAACGGTTAATGTGTGTCAACAAGTGTGTAAGAAGCAAGTTTTACTGGAAACTAGGGCGCAATTTGATCCCCACAATTGTTGCCCTCTAAGCCTGTTAAAGCGTGGTACTGTGTCCCTTTTGAGACGAAAATCCATTGGGTGAAAGAAGAAGAAGAAGCAATGCATGCCTTCAGATTGACGTAATATTGGAAAAAAAGATGCGAAATCTTAGTAAGAGCGGAACATATATCTGAGAAATAATGTGAATGGTATTTTTTTATTTGAATAAGTGTGCGTGTGTGTAAAATTTAGAGAATTGTTATGTGAGTAATTATATGTTCTAATGCCCCAGATAGCCAGTTTGGTACAATAAAGATATTAGCATCTTGCTACGCATTTATGTCATCCCTTGTGCTGTTGTTTGCTAGCATTCGATGTCAGAAATAAAATTCTTTGCACGTTTTAAACATTATGCTAGCATTACTTAAGATCAGTGTCGAATGCTAGCAAATAACAGCACAAGGGACGACGTAAATGCGTAGCAAGATGCTAATATCTTTATTAGCAACATGAGAACAATTTGTGCTCATACATACATTTGTGGATATCTGGGGCATTATATGTTTATATACGTGTATGTATATAATATGTAAATTATATGTATATGATACGTATGTATAAAATTGTATTGTGAATGATTGTGTTGCATGATGCTGAGGTTGCATTTTGGCTGTATTCCAAATTACATTGCAAGCACTAAAAATATATAGTTTACATAACGTATACTATACATTTTCAGTACAAACAGTGAATTTTAGAATACAACTATTATATGCTTTGCATCAAATTTTTTAACCACACCGGATATTATATAAATAAATATCCGACAGTCCGCAGTCTGCAAAGTGGGACGGAAAAATTTGTTGCAATTATAATGTAGGGAAAATCTGACGAAAAGAATAAAGAAAATTATTTAAATGTATATAATAATAATTCTTTATTCTCTTCAGCAGTACAATTTGCCAACAAAGGGATATTTAAATGTATAATATATAATTATAATAAATAAATTAATGTAAATTCTATTAAAAATCTTAATTTTAACGTTAATGTAGTTTCATGTGAGAACAATTAACACATTTTGTAGTCAAAATATCATATATTGTATTATTGTATTACAAAACCTTCTTACCATACTTTATTTGTAGATTATATAGCACAATATTTTGACTACAAAATAATATTGATTGTTCTTATATGAACAACAATTAAAAAATGCATATAAATATATACATATATATGCGTATACGCGCGCGCGCGCACATAGATTTGAACGTAGCGCGATTAATCACGTGACCGCATTTAGTTCGATGGTTTCCGGGGACAGCGATAGAGGCGCTGAAAATTGTCGCCTGTTTTTACAAGAGGGAGTGCGCATACCCTGACCAATGGCGAACTATCTTCCCGCCGGAAGAAGAAGGACCCACAGCGCCACGACGGCACGGGTCATGCGTAACATAGATGCGCGTAGCTAGTCGCCACACACTCCCCCCCGAGTGTTAACGATGGAGAGAATGTTTACAATAGGCACTTAAATGGCTATAAATAATATCACAATTCGTTGCGGTAGGAACAATCTTTTATAAGTTAACGCTGCTTACAACTATGTAGTATACGCAGGTTGAATGCGATTGCAAAACGAAGAGGTATAAAATTTCTTAAACGTAACGCTGCTTAGAACTAGAGAGTAGACGCAACTTGAGTACGAAAGGTACTAGAAAATAGAAATTCTTTGAACGTAACGCTGCTTAGAACTAATAAGTAGACGCAGACTAGACGGAACAATAAAGAATACTAATTGATAAAAGAACAAAACGCTTAAGACTAATACAAAAATGTGGACTTAAAACTAGCGCACGCAAGACTATATAGTTAGTGACGGAATTCTCACAGTCTTTAATGTTACAACTTGAATTGCACTTTTTTCTTTGGACCGGAGTACGTTTTAAGAGATCCTTGAGGAGGATTTACAGAGGTCGGAGTCTTAACCGCTTGCTCGGACGATGACGGAACCTTAACTAACGGAGGATCGTCTGAATCGCCGGGTAAGAGGTGCGCGGGTTTAAGACGTTCAACGGAAATTGACACAGGTCTGCCGTTGACCTCAATAGAAAAAACTTTGTCGGTGGTACGTTCGAGCACCTTGTAGGGGCCGGAGTACGGTCGCTCCAAGGGCTTCTTAACGTTGTCCTTGCGTAAGAAAACGTGAGAACAGGAAAACAGATCCTTAAACACAAATGCGCGTTTTTTATAATGATGCGCGACCGGAACTGGCTTTACCCGACGCATGTGCTGCCGGAAATCCTCGACAAAGATCTGAGGATCCGGAGAGAAATCCTCCTGGAGAAAGAATTCACCAGGGATTCTTAAGACGGTGCCGTAGAGAAACTCGGCAGGCGAGACATTGGTGTCGAGACGTACGTGCGTACGTAAACCAAGTAAAACGGTCGGGAGAACCTTAGTCCAATCGGGAGAGTCATGGCACATAATGGCCGCCTTCAATGAACGATGCCAACGTTCGACCATGCCGTTAGACGCAGGGTGATATGCCGTAGTGCGAATCCGTCTGCAACCTATGAATTTGAGCAGGGCCGAAAAGAGTTGCGACTCGAACTGAGTGCCTTGATCAGTCGTAAGTATACGAGGTGCACCGAATCGAGCGATCCAATTCTCATAAAACGCTTTAGCCACCGTTTGAGCAGTAATATCTGCGATAGGAATCGCTTCTGGCCAGCGAGAGAAACGGTCGATCATGGTCAGGCAATACGTGAAACCGTTACTGGTCTGCAAAGGTCCGACGATATCTAAATGAATATGATCAAAGCGCCCGTCTGGCGCGGTAAACTGCGCGGGCTCGAGCTTGACATGTCGGGAAATCTTGCTTTGTTGGCAATCAATGCACTTGCTTGCCCAATCTGTAACGTCATGAGAAAGGTTAGGCCAAATGTAACGTTGTCGGATGACACGATCAGTAACTTTCGCGCTAGGATGCGCAGGGTTATGGAAAAGGTCGAAGACCTGTCTTCTTAGAGATACCGGAATGTAGGGCCGTATCGAGTTCCCTGACAATTCGCAGTAGAGCTCCGTGTTAGAAGTTCCCCAAATTAATTTTTTAAACTTCAAAGAAGAAGCATTGGAGGCCAGCAAATGCTTGAGCTCCTCGTCCTCTCTTTGCTGAGCGGCAAGGTCGACCAACTCGATCTCAACTGGGAGGCGGAGAGCCTCGATTCGAGAAAGGTTATCGGCAACTACGTTGTCCGAACCTGCAAGATATTCAAACGCTGTAGTGAATTGAGCTATAAATGACAGCTGTCGAGCTTGCCTCGGAGAAGCCTTATCAGCACGCTGATTAAAGGCATAAACAAGAGGTTTATGGTCCGTAAGGACTTTGAAAATGCGACCTTCGAGGAAGTGCCGGAAAAATTTAATGGACTCATAGATAGCAGTAAGTTCGCGATCATACGCGCTGTAATTCCTTTGGGCGGGCGTAAATTTACGTGAAAAGAAAGCCAGAGGCTTCCAACCCTCAGGAAATTTTTGCTCGAGGACGGCCCCCATCGAAAAATCCGAAGCATCCGAAACAAGACGAGTTTCTGCCGAAGCGGAAGGGTGAGCCAACAACGCGGCGTTAGCCAGGTCAGATTTTGTTGTAGCAAACGCGGTTTCAGCCTGGGGAGTCCAAGAAATTTCACGCTTGTCGTTCTTACACAAATCGGTAAGATAGACATGTAAAGGTGCCTGCACACGGGCAGCATGTGGAAGACTACGTCTGTAAAAATTTACTGCACCGAGAAAACGGCGTAAGTCCGCAACGGTATGCGGTTTCGAAAAGTTGCTGATGGCAGCAACTTTTTCCGAGGAAAGCTTGATGCCATCTTTATTGACGAGATGTCCGAGAAACGTAATTTCCGGCACGCCAAGAATGCATTTCGACGGGTTGATTACTAACCCGAATTCTTTTTGCAAGACAATGCGTAGATGCTCCCTATGCTCCTCTTCGGAGGAGGAGGCAATAAGGATATCATCTATGTATACAAAAGCGAAGTCCAAGTCTCTCAGCGCGTGATGGATATACCGCTGGAATGTTTGAGCGGCATTCCGCAAACCGAAAGTCATGCAAACAAACTCGAATAAACCGAACGGGGTTATCACCGCCGTTTTCGGAATGTCAGCCTCGGCCACCGGGATCTGATGGTAGGCTTTGAATAAGTCAAGGGACGAAAAAATGTTTTTCCCCAACAGGTTGGCGGAAAAATCGTGTAAATATGAAATTGGGTATTTGTCCGGGATAGTCACGGCATTAAGGCGACGGTAGTCACCGCAAAAACGCCATTCGTCGCTTTTCTTGCGCACCAAGTGCGCTGGACTAGCCCACGGGCTACAGGAAGGCCTGCAAATGCCCAACTCCATAAGGCGTTTTATTTCGGCCTTAGCCGCTTTTAATTTGTCGGGAGGAAGCCGACGAGGCCGCTCCGTGCATGGAGGACCGGTAGTCAAAATGTGATGTTCGACAGCACCTGCGACGGGGGAAGCCGATTTCGCGGAACCAATAACCTGCGGAAATTTCGCCAGGATGTCCGCGAAGGTAGAACTATTGTCGACCATCGATATTTTGGTTTCGGGGACGTTCAATACCCGGCCGATGGTCGCAAGAGACGTGACGCTGTCGACAAGCCGACGCCCGTGTAAGTTAACGATTAGTTTATAATGCGTAAGCATATCCGCGCCGAGGATGACATACGGTACGTCAGCGACTCGGAAACACCACGTGATTGGGCGGCGCAAGCCTAAGTCAAGGGTAAAACGGCGTTCACCAAAAGTATTTATCTTGGTGTTATTCGCGGCAAAGAGTTGGAGCTCGGAAGGAGCTGAACGATCGCGTAACGAGGCGGGGAGTATTGAAATCTCCGCGCCCGTGTCAACCAGAAAACGTTGACCGGAAAACCGATCATAAACGTGCAGACGGCTTTGTGTCGCCCCCTCGTCCCGAACCGTCTCCGTGCGGGACGGGCGCTCTAGTTTTCCGAGTCGCCTTCGTCCTTCCACGTACATGGTTTTCGGCAAGACGTTGCCTTCGAGCCGTATTTTCGATGAACGTAGCAGTAGCCGGACTGCTTGTCCGAACTCGCTGCCGCGTCACTCTTTTTATTCAAATTTCGCTTGCGCGACGGCGAACGAGCTCGACTAAATTTATCGAATCTGTTGCTCAGAGCTTGCAACTGTTTCGTGAGTTTCTCAAGTCTCTCGTCTATGCTCAAAGGAGCAGCGGATTTCTCCCGTTTACGGCCCTTAGCGGGCGCGACCGCGGCGACTGCGGCGACATTACCTGCTCCCGCGTCGGAAGCTTCGACGAACTTATCTGCCATAACGGCTAATCGATTCAGGTCTGAGACTTCGGAAACCATAAGAACAGCCCGGCACGAAGCCGGCAACTGATCTAAGAAAACAGTACGTAATACATCCTCCGAGCAACCCGAGTCTAATGCGCGAAGACGCGTTAATATGAGCGACGGCTTGCCGCAGGTCGAAACCTGGCCCTTAATCAGTTGTCGCAGACGCGATTCAGACGAGCTACCGTACGTTGCGATCAGTCGAGCCTTAATCTGCTCATAAATATCCGCGGGACGCGGCTCCGCCGTCAACACATCCTGGACGGTCTGGAGCGCTTCTAAGTCTAGTTTTTCGGCGATGAAATCCGCTTTCGTCACCGAATTCCTGATTCCGGCGTTTCTAAGGGTTATCTCAGCCTGAACGAACCAAATCGCGGGGTTGTCGCGACAGAAGTTCGCTATCTTAGGCTGCCGGTATAACGCCGCGACATTGCCAGGCGCCGCGACGTCGACGGCCTGCTGGGCATCCTGAGCGCCCCGGAGGCGGGCGATCTCATCGCGCAGCGAAGCGAGCTCGGCTTGTAACACGCGGTCTTCCTCGTTAGGCATTTTCGAACGAAACGCGAGCGCGACGCGCGAACGATCAAAAAACAGAAACGAAACGCCTCCTCGAACCCTAGGACCACGCGTGAGGCCGCACGGCAACGCGCGTGGTGACAAAAGAAATGTCGCCCGAAAAACAGATGCCGCACGAGCGTGGCGTACGCGGCCACGGGCTAGGGAACAAGAGAGTAACTAACGCGCGTAGCAACAGGAACGCGCCAACCTGACACGAAAATGAAAGCGCGCTAACGCTGAGAAACGCCAGAATTACAAAATTAGACTATCTAGCGCGATGACGCCATTGCGAGGAATATCGGAGACCAAAAGAATTTCTCACGACATTTCACGCAGTATCGAACAAAAATAAGGGTACCGGAAAGATGACCGCAGAGGCAGTGGCCCAGACTGTCCCTGCGCCGCATCGGAGACGATGACGATGGCTGGAGTCACCTCCAAAAATGGCAGTCCGTGGGGCGCTCTCCACGTGGTGGAAGTTCGAGCTGCGCGCGCGTCCCAAAACTCCAAATCCTTCCCGGCGAAGACGTGCTTCGCGCACGACCGTCGGAAGATGGATTTCTAGAATACGTGCTTCGCGCACGACCGTCGGGGGACGGATTTCTTGAATACGTGCTTCGCGCACGACCGTCGGAGGACGGATTTCTTGCCGCGGAGTAGCGCGCCGACGTTGCTGCGGGGCCCAAACCGCAGGCAACGGTGCACAAGGGTGGAGAGACTGCACCCACGCGACACAAAAATGCCGCCGCGCGCGCGCTCGCCTGGCGCGAAGCCGGTGCCGGTATGTTCTAGAGCGTCCTGAGAAGGACGCTGAGACGACTTCGCCGAGCCCTCCGGTTAAGTAAGGCTCAGGAGGAATGAGTCCGCCTTTGCGCACTCCGTAGCTTTCACTCGCGACGATTTTCCCGCGCAGATCACGTCGGGGTCACCAATTGTAGAGATAAGTATGAACGTTATCACGCACGTGGCGTAATTAAATTAGGATCGTGTGAGGGATCGTCGCACGGAAGTCCCTACGACTTCCGTGTAGTACCGGAGTAAATAACAGGACGCTGGAGTCAACGGTAACAACGTTTATTAGAACGGAGTAAAGATATTACGGAGCACGCCGGTAAGGCGTGTAGCGGAGCGCGAGACCAATGGCGGACTATCTTCCCGCCGGAAGAAGAAGGACCCACAGCGCCACGACGGCACGGGTCATGCGTAACATAGATGCGCGTAGCTGGTCGCCACATGGTAAGTTGTAATTTAGTTTCTTCTGTTGCCTGTGTTATTCCCTATTCCCTATTCCTATTTCCTGTTCTTTCCTATTGTGTGATAGGCTTTACCGATAGACTGCCTCGTTCGCACGCCTCTGTCGGTCGCCTTCTCTCTATCGATAGATCGCGCGACCTCATCTCGATACCAGCGCAGTGACGAGAGTCAGTAATGGTCGACGGAGTGCGCCATCTTCCATCGTATCGCGGCGCGTAGTTCGAAATGAAACTCATTTCTTACAGTTCGGCCATTCTGCTAACGGCGTTCGTCCCGAACGATAAAAGCTAACTTAACTAAGTAATAAAAGTAATAAAAATCTTAAAGCTAGGAATAGTATATGATCGTTAACACAAACTTAGTTTTCCATTATACAAAAGCTATAAAGTAATTATTTGCTTACTTAGTCTTATCAAAAGGTTTTACCCACGGTTTCCTATCGGGTGACAAAATAGAATTATACGGACGTTGGGTGATGTTAAATCCGGGTATGTCATAACTACATAGCGGTTTTTATTAAGTACCTTGGAGATCATGTACGGACCCTTATATTTCGCTTGAAACTTAGCAGAGGGGTTATAATGTTTCGAATTAAGACATAAACTCCTTGGTTGTATCGGGATGGCGTTAAGTGTCGCTAATCATAATAAAATTTATTGTATTTCTTAATTTTGTCGCATATCTGGGAGGCAATTTGTTGGCTAGACAGCCTATTCTCATCGCAAGTTAACTCAATTTTAGAGATTTTGTTTAAACAATCGACTAATTTAGTGTCGGGATGGTTACGTAGTTCGTACCCTAGAAAAATTTTTGAAGGAGTAGCTTTTAATGACGCGTGATACGTATTGTTAATAACGTATTGAACGATATCTAAGCAGCTGTCCCATTCTTGGAGCTCGTCGACTAATTTTTGTAAAGAAGAAGACATAAATCTGTTCACGCGCTCAACGAGTCCATTAACCCATGGAGCAGCAACTCCAATCAGAATGTGTTCAATATTTCGCTCTTTACAGAGGTTTTCAAATTCCTGGGAGGTGAATGCTCTGCCTCGATCAGAAACAATGCGTTTAGGGTTTCCAAAGATATTAAACAAGTACGTTAGGTGTTTGAGAACCTTGATAGTAGCAACCGTTTTTACTGGGAAGAGCCATGTAAATCTAGAGTAAGCATCTATTACCAAAAAAATATGTCTAAATCCCCTTTCGGTCAGATCAATGGGACCATAATAATCCATATGAATGGTTTGAAAAGGACTGGTTGGATTGTCTGTGATTTGCATCTCATCTTCTCGGGAATTCGATGCAGAATTAACTAGCAAACAGACTATACAATTATTAATGTAATTATGCACGCGCTTCCTCGGCGAGGGAAACCAATAAGTGATATTAATTATCTGTATTGTTTTTTTTGGACCGCAATGAGCGCATTGATCATGGTAAATACGGATAATGTTCGCAATCATTACTTCGAGAACATAAAAAAGTGGCTTGTCTGGACCCTTCCTAAAGACCAGACCTTCAATAAGTTCGAATTTCTTGTGATCCGATTGTTCAAGAGAGTTTGCAAGTTCTTTAATAATTGGATCTTTTAATTGTCGGAACTCTAACTCTTGTTCTAATGGCAGAGGAGACACTAATGAAACAACGCGGCTTAAAGCATCTACATGAACCATTTTAGGATTAGGTCGGTGGATAATTTTAAAGAAATAATTTTGCAGATGTAAAATCCACCTGGCAATGCGGTGATTTAAGTTAGCTTTAGTCAAAGCGTACACCAAGGCATAACAATCGGTGACGACTGTAAATTCTATGCCATACAGATAAATGTTGAATCGTTTGATAGCTTTGACCAATGCTAAAGTTTCTAATTCAAAAGAGTGGTAACGCGACTCGGCATCATTGGTGGTTTGTAATAAGCTATCGGTGCGAATTTGTCGTTATTTTACCTCTATATAATAATATAGCTGCTAAAGCGATAGCACTGGCGTCCATATAAAGTTGTGTCTCAGCGTCTGGATTATACAGTCTTAAAACTGAAAAAGAGATCAACGAATTTTTTAGAGTATTGAATGCTTGCTCACATTTAGTATCGAAGTCGAAAGTGACAGAACTACGAGTTAAATTATGCAAAGGCTTAGCTATAAAAGCATAGTTCTTAACGAATTTCCGGAAATAACCGGTTAACCCGAGGAAATTTGTACTTCTATCACTTTAGTAGGTATAGGAAAATTTCTGATAGCATCCGTATGACGAGAGATCAAGGTATAACCGCTTGGCGAGATGACGTAGCCTAAATATTCAATTTGTGTTTTAAGGAATAAGCACTTTTCATAATTTAACTTAAAGGAATATTGTTTCAAAGTAATGAGCACGTTCTTTAGGACAGAAAGGTTTTCATCAACAGAGTTAGAAGGGATGAGTATATCGTCCATGTAGACTAATAATTGATTATTGCGGATAAATCGTTGCAAAATATGGGAAAGTCTTTTATGAAATTCCGCTGGCGCTTCGCTATATCCGAAAGGTAGCATCTTGTATTCATATTGGCCATCGTGAGTGGCAAAGGCAAAATAACGAGTATGCTCGGGATGGATTCTAATATTATGAAAACCATACTTGAGGTCTAGAGAAGTAAATATAGTCTTGTCTTTAAGACGGGCCAAACAGTCCTCGATTAAATGAAAAGGACATTTTTGCTTAACAACTCGTTCATTAAGAGGTCTTAAATCTATACACATTCGCAGGGCCCCGTTACGCTTTTTTACTGGAACAATTCGCGCACAGTAGGGCGAAATACTTGGCTGTATAATGTCACGTGACAATAAATCGTCTACAATTTCGCGAATCTCTAATCGCTGCTTATAAGGTAACGGCCTGGGAGAATACGAGTAAACTGAAGTATCCTTTAACACGACTTTAACTGCATGGTCGTCATTAATCGGAACGACATTTGTAGAGTTGACTTCTTGAATTAATCGTTCAACTTTTAGATCGATTTTTTGGCCAAAATCGGAATTAATATTAGGTAAAGAGTCCACAAAGTTACAATTGTGATCCAGACTCGAAGTTTCAGCAAAAGTGATTCCGTTAAATAATTGGACTTTAGTTCCCGCATACGGAATATAGTGGACTTCAATGTTATTATGCGTAAGGAAATCACAACCAATTATTAGATCAATCGATAGTGTATTATTTTGCCAAATTAGTAAATTAATTTCTCCGACGAAGTTAGAAAGAGGTTTTAAACCAATATTCGAAGAAATAATACCTAGTATAGGGATAGAATTACCAGAAACAGATCTATAAGTAACCAACGGCTAAGTGATTGTAACGTTTTTTGCATCAAAGAATTGTTTAAAGATATTGGGCGAAATAAATGAAACGGGGCTCCCGGTATCTAGTAGTTAACTGACACGCAATATTATTTAATGATACAACCTGAATTGTTGTTTCGTGCGTTTCTAATTTACGCATATTGTCGTCGAGTTTAGTAGTTGTAGCAAGTGATGCAACGATGTTGTCCTTGGAGACATCTACCGGGACGGTTTTATGTGGAGGATCCATCTTGGCTTCTATCCTTGGTGGAAAAATTTTTCAGAATTTTTGATAATTTTTCCGATTTTTTATAAGAATTGGAACATTTTTCAGAAAAACAGATGAAAAATGAAAAATTCTGATTAATTCAGAGAATTTTTAAATATTTCTAAATATTTCTAAAAAAATTCTGAGAATTGATACATTTCATGTATCATGATGATACATTATAACATAATTATGTTATAAGATAGAATAACCGATGTCAGTTAGAAAATAAAAAGCCTTTATTAATAATGATTCTTCTGGAGAGGCTCTTCTCAGGCGGAGGGCTCAGAACGAAAAGTCCTTGCGCTGATAACCGGCGCTCTTTTTGTATTCCATGGGAAACGCTCCCGTTACCAAGATCAGACCTATCACCGATGGTCTAAGTTTCTTCGGATGTTGGTGGGGGCATCCGAGAGATCATACGAATTTGGTCTCTCGAACCGATAACATACTCTCGCTCGGAGAAGAGCCCTCGTCAAACAAACAAAGACAAGAGCGGTCATCGCCCCGCTCGCTGCTACCGCTCGCATAAATTGCTAACAATTTGGCCGTCCTGACTATTTGGCCGTCCCGGCCAAGCGTAAATAAAACACAAGATATTCTCTATTTCGCTAACATTTTACATTCTTATATATGGGCGCATTTGATCTGGCGCGAGTACACTTGTATAGGGTCGCTGGGTTGAAATCCATCGACGTATCGATCATGGTTCAATACCTTTTTTACAACGTACGGCTCTTTATATTTTGGCACTAATTTTTTATTAATTCCACTCGTAGTTTCTACATTTTGGATTTCAACGTACTCACCAACCCCATACTTGCGCGCGCCCTTTCGTCGCAAATTGTACCGTTCGGCGCTTTTATCCTCGTCTATTCTTTCCCGAGCATTTCTTCGGAGCAAGTCTAAATTTTTCTCTTCGTTCGCATTCTGATTTATCCAATTACGCAACAAATCGTTTGATTTTCCGCGCTGCTCAAGACCGAACAATAAACGAGTTGGTAGTTCATTCGTCGCGCGGCAAACGGTATTGTTTAACGAGAACTCGACCTGGTCTAAGACACGATCCCATTTAGACGGCGTCTCGCTTAGTTTCGCTAACATCGGAACTATCGACCTATTAAACCGCTCGACTTGTCCGTTCGCTCTCGGCGTGCCCACCGCCACTAGCACGTGCTCGATTTCTTCACATTTTAAATACTTTTTAAACGTGTCCGATGTAAAACACGTTCCTCTATCTGAAATCAGTCGCTTGGGTCTGCTGTATGCGCGGAAATAATCACAAAGGTGTTTTAACACTTCCTCCGTCGTGGTCGATTTACACGGATAAAGCCGGATAAATTTCGTAAATGCGTCAACAATCACCAGCAGATGCCGAAAACCTTTCCCGGTTTTTTCTAGCGAACCTACATGATCTATGTGTATTGTCGAGAACGGCAAACCTTCCTTTGGTATACTGTGCAGATACCCCTCCGCCTTCCCGCTCGACGGAGAAAATTCGATGCATTTTAGGCAATTGAGAATATATTCCTGCACTTTCTCGCGCATACAGGGAAACCAATAAACCCTTTTGATGTTCTCTACGACCTTATCAATTCCCACATGACCGAGATCGTCGTGACACGTCCGGATCACGTTCGATTCCATTGACTGTGGAACGTAAAAGAGCAATTTTTTGTACCGATCCTTTCGATTTACTGATCCGTCGCCTTCTTCGAGTTTCTTTCGAATTTTTACGATTTCTCTATCGCGATCTTGGCAAACGGACAAGATTCTTTCCAACGTGCTGCCCTCAAGCACGAATATTCCGTGGTATCGGCTAAGCGCGTCGACGTGTGCCATTCTTTTCCCCGGACGGTGAACAATTTCGTAGTCATAGTTCTGTAAAAAGAGAGCCCAGCGCGAGATTCTCGGATTCACGTCTTTCTTACTTAAGGTCATACGGAAACTGTCGCAGCCTGTTACAATTTTAAATTTTCGGCCCGCTAGGTATATGTGGAACCTTTTTAACGCATACACGACGGCGAGGCACTCCAATTCGAAGCTATGATATCTCGCTTCAGCGAGGGTGTAGTCCGCTGACTCCAAAACGATACCGGGCGCCACAAATTATCGTCCTGTCTTTGGAGCAAAATACCGCCATAACCGCTAGCGCTTGCATTACAGTGCAATTCCGTTTCCGCCTACGGCGAGTAGATCGCGAGCACCGGCTTGTTAGACAGGTGCCGCTTCAGTGCCTCGAACACGGAATTCTCGGTAGGCCCGAATTTAAAAACAGCGTTTTTCTTTATTAAATCATACAGCGGTTTCGCCAGCACCGAGAATCCCGGGATAAAACGGCGAAAATAACTTGCGAGACCAATGAATCTGTGCAATCCTTTCGTATTACGCGGTATCAGATAATTAAGAACAGATTCTATGTTCTCGTCGCTTGGACGGATACCATCTCTATTTACATAATAGCCCAAATACTTTATCTCCGTCTGCGCAAAGTAACATTTATCAAGACAAAACTGTAAGCGATGCCTTCCCGCTACTTCGAAACCCTCGGATAAGATTTCAATATGTTTTTCTAAATTCTCTGTTGCTACCAGCAAATCGTCAAGGTAGATTAATATTTTGTTTCTCCGGATCAACGGTTCAAAAATGGTGTACACAAAACGCTGAAAAACACGCGAAGCGTTTGTCAATCCAAATGGCATACGGAGCCATTTCAAACTGTCCTAGCGGCGTTACGAACGACGTATACTTTACAGATGTCTCATGCATTTTTACATGATGAAATCCGTCTCTCAAATCTAAGAGCGAAAAGTACGATTTGTCTCGCAGACGATCGATATTGTCGTCAATCAACGCGGTCGGAAAATTATCGCGTATTGTAATTTTGTTTAGCTCGCGGTAATCCACGCGTAGCCGATAACTGCCGTTTTTTTTCTTTGCCAGAACGATCGGACTTGCATACGGCGAGCAACTCGGTCGAATAATTGCTCTCTCTAGTAGTTGGTCTAGAATTTTCCTTAACGTTTCTTTATCGGCGTACGACAATCTACGCGGACGTAAACTTATAGGTTGCTCGTGCTTAAGCACGACAACCATTTTAAAATCCGGTGTGCACTTCTCTTCTCTACAATTCGCGAGATAGCTCGATTCAAAAACCTCACGAATTTGCGCGGATGCCTTTTCCCCTACAGCCGGATTCACTTTCAACTCATCGCTCGGGCGAGTAAAGTCATCGCTGTCGATGTGCATGAGTTGTTCTATCGCGCGGGCTTCCTCGGCCTCCACAACCGTGAACGTTTTTCCGAAAGTGATACGCAACCGCGGACAGCTTAAAAAATCTCTCCCCAGGAGAACGTCGTATGCCATCGTATCATATGGTACTACGTAAAATTTTAATTTTATTTGTACGCCGTTGACTTCTAAAGTACCCGAAAATACACCGTCGATTCTCAATCGCGAGCCGTTGATCCCATGAAACGAATGAGCAGTCTCCTCCTCGATTAAACGCAAATCGCCCCGAATCATGTCGCTTCGCACGAGACTAATAGGCGATCCCGAATCGATTACTGCCTCGACGCAGTAATTACACGCTTCGTCAGATACATTTTTCGCCGAGATCTTCACGCGAATCATACACGGTTTTGGCAATTCGACGGGCTGTATAACATTCGTCGATGTCGTTCGCGCCGCGCTTTGAGACACCCCTGCCGTCGACGATTTCGCGCGCTTCGGACACTCTCTTGCCATGTGTTCCACCGACCCGTACACGTAACACATTCTTTTCGCGGGCCCCTGCTTACATTGCGCAGCAACATGCCCCACCTTGTGGCATCGGTAGCACTTCCGCATTCTCTCCATCGTCGGCAGCGTCTTCTTCACTCCGCTATTAGTTGCTCGTGCCTCATCTTTCCTTCTAGAGTCACTCGTCCTCTTGTAGTCCAGTTCGATTTTTCCAAATGCCTCCAACAGGTCGGCTACTGTTTTGTAGTTCATTAGGCGAGCCTGATTCCGTAGTTGCCGATCCGTCACACCCTCGATGAGATAATTCACAATCACTTCTCTGCGATAGGTATCCGGTTAGCCAGAATCATTTTTTCGTGATAGTAATCGCAAAATGATTCGCCTCCCTTCCAAATTCGGGCTTCAAATTGTCTCTTCAATTCTAGTTTGCCGGGACGCAGAAACATCCGCTCCATCTCTCTGAGCAAGCCTTGCACGCTCATCGTGATATACTCACTCCTCGAATAGAACCATGATAGCGCACGTCCCTTTAATCGTGTACTGATTAGTACGCGCGTCGAATCCTCGTCCAGCTGATAAGAATGCTTCAATAATCTCAGTTGCTGCTTCCACCTTTCAAATGCGTTATTTGTTCCATCAAATTCAGGCAGCAAATCTTTAATGTTTCGAACGTTATTCAGCACCGGAACGGTATCGCTGCTCACCGTCGCGTTCGTCATCGCGCTCATCGTCACGCTCGCCGTCGCAGGAGAGTTTTGCGCCAATTCTAACTCCCGCTGGAGCACTCGTTGCTCCCGTTCTAGCAATTCTCTCTCTCGTCTTAGAAACATGAGCTCTTCTCTCATTTCGTTGACGTCTTCTCACTCCTCCGCTTCGGGCCTCACATCGTCCGCGTACCCCCCTCGCGCCGAGCCTTTGTCGTCCTCCCCAATATCCACGATCGCTGTTTCGCCGTCTTCCACCGGCCGATCCATGATATTCTCTGGATACGACACACTCGGCGCATGCCAGGCCTCTCTCCGCTGAGCGAGTTCCTTCCATATCTCTGAAGACTCCGAATTGTCCTCGGCCAACCGCCTAATTAACTCGACCTTCGTTCCGCCCGTTGTTAGTCCTCTTTCGCGAAGAGCCTCTTTTAATTCGGACACCGTAAACTCGTTACCCGGGCAAGATGTCATTTGTGTTTGTTGTTTGTTCGTTCTTCGTTGCGCAATTTGCGTTAACTCGCGTTTCTATATCGGCTCGCGTTCACCGACGCTCACTCGCGTTCGGACGCAATCTTATGCTTACCTTGCAGCCAATGTGCAAGTTTGGAACCAGGGGCCGTATCTTCGATCCCACTTCTGATTTTGTTGTAAGATAGAATATTCGATGTCAGTTAGAAAATAAAAAGCCTTTATTAATAATGATTTTTCTGGAGAGGCTCTTCTCAGGCGGAAGGCTCAGAACGAAAAGCGCCTTGCGCTGATAACCGGCGCTCTTTTTGTATTCCATGGGAAACGCTCCCGTTACCAAGATCAGACCTATCACCGGTGGTCTAAGTTTCTTCGGATGTTGGTGGGGGCATCCGAGAGATCATACGAATTTGGTCTCTCGAACTGATAACATACTCTCGCTCGGAGAAGAGTCCTCGTCAAACGAACAAAGACAAGCGCGGTCATTGCCCTGCTCGCTGCTACCACTCGCATAAATTGCTAACAATTATAATAAAAAAAAATATATAAATTTACGTTGTTTCTCAACAAGCATCGTTATCCCCACTACACCATAGTCAAATCTGGCATTGCTCAACTTCTGCGGTCACCCATCCAACTCTGAACCGCCGTCGATGTTGCTTGACTTCGAAGATCGTACGCAACCTATCACTTTGCGATGACTCATGAACACTTGATGACTCATGAATACATATTTGTTATAGATCAGCCTAACAAATGTCAGAAATATGAAACGTATAGTTAAATAATATTTATAAATAAATATAAATCTACAGTTTTTTTACTGATTTTTACATATGCAAAATAACATGTGGAATAACTTATAAAAATATGTTTTTGTTATGTTCTTTTGATAAAGTTAAATTATATTTCAGACAGCACACAATATTTATAAAATATTTACAAAATATTTATAATATTTATTTGAATATTTTATAAATATTTATCCAAATATTTTATGAATATTTTTGTGGTCTTAGATTTATCAGATCATAAAGATGTATCATAAATATTATAAAAATGTTTATGAAATATTTATAAATATTTACAAAATATTACTTGTATAAATCTTTATTTTTTATTTACCATAAATATTGTATAAAATATTTAGTCTATATTTTAATAATATGTTGAATACAGATTTTTTTCTTTATGTACTATATATAAAATATGTATAAAATATTTATATAATATTTTTTAAAAATAAATATTAAAAAATATTTATAAATATTTATAAATATTTATTATAAATATTGTGTGCTGTCTAGGATAATTCTAAATATTACAGAGATTGATGATGATTAATATATAGTCTTTAGAATTAATAGTTTTTTTATGTTTGTTTATATGTTTATATGTTGGATTATGTTCATACAAATTAATAAAAAATAAACGCATAAAATTCAAATTAATATATTTGCTAACCGAGAAGCAGGATCAAATTAATACGTTATAATAACGTCATAGAATGACGGCGAGAAATAGGACCAAAATATTACGTCATAAAGACGTCATTAAATAACGTCAATATGCCGTCATTTAAATGTCATGGTCGCATTTTGATCATAGGATCATTCATACCAATACGACCAAAATTTGACGTCAAAATGACTTATCTTTGCTATCCAGGATATTTCTCAAAAATTTTCATATACACAGATTTTGAAATATTCTGAGATTTTTTGTTCGGTTATTTCTAAAAAAATCTTATTATTATTCAGAAATTTTCATTTGTAGAAATACTACAAATTATGAGAATTCTCATCTAATTATTTTTGAAAAAATCGGAAAATTTTTTTTAATTCTCAGAAATTTTCATATATACAAAGATTGAAATAATCTGAAAATTCTCTGTTACGTTCGACGAAATTTTAATAAATTCCTTTTGTCTCACTCTTTCGTGTCGTGCTTTCGCATGCTGCACCAAAGCACGCGCCTTGCCGAGCGCTCCCTTCCCCACGAATCCGCACGCACGGAGTACCAGCGTGTACGGTCTACACGTACTATCTGCGTTAATTTTATAATATCGCGTATATAATAAGATATTTTATTGGGAAAGCTCGAACTCACCGAATTGCAACAATAATAATTAAAAATTATCTTTAGGAGTAACATTCCTTTCTTTTTGAGTGTTGCCATCATTAAGACGCTAGAATGCTGTCACCATCCCTCGCGCTCTCTCGCTAATTATTATAGGGTTTAAAATTTCTCAGCCACGCTCTCGCTCTCTCTCTCTTTATTAATTAATAATCCAAAAGTTATCCATACACGCGGTTCGCGCGTGGCACCCTCGCGCTGCCAAAAGATCGGTCTAGCCGCGAGCCGCGTGTTACCTGAGGGGAATAGCGATAGCTTGAGCATTGCCTCAGCCGAAAAGTGCGAGAGAGACAACAATGGTGAAGCAATTGCGAGAGAATGCCTATTAATTACTCCGCTGACAGAGGTGATAGGAAAGAGCGAGGCGAAAGAAGATCTCAAACGCTTACCCCCCTGGCTACCTCTTGACCAAATATTACGGCACTCTGAATGAAAATTAGAAATTATAGATTTTCAAAAAGAATACGTATTTGTCGCGGAAAATCCCCGGAATTCGAGCTTCCCCACACCCGCGTACCCCTAAGATCCCCTAGTTTCGGGGTATATAAGGAACACGAGAGCCGCAGAAATCAGCATTCTCGCTCTGGCAAGACGTTACGCTGCCCAAAAGTACTCTCGATAAAATTACCATAAGCCATCGCGCTCTTCGTAAGAAGTTTCGATACAAGTTACGGTACATCCGAGCGTACCACACTGTGCATATTAGCACACGGATCCTTTCTCGAGACGAGAATCAACACTACTATCCGTAAGTAACACCTCTTCCATTGCCGCACTGTAACTTCATCATTATAAAATTGTTGTTCTAGAATTCAATTTAATTATAAAAACTCATTCTGGATTATTTGAATAAACATTCACTCTTCTCTTGTTATGTTCAAAAGGTTCTGTTAACTTTTCAATACAACTACCTAATACTATAATAAATTCTACGTCTAGTGAATAAAATTCTTACTTATTATGTCCCACCCTACTGTGCGCGAGAAGTGTTAATTCTAAGATAAATAAGAGGAGCAAAACACGAGGCAAACCATCCACGGTGCTCCTAAATTCCAGAGCGAAAAAGCGACTTCCCTGAATCCTCATCCTGGAGGCTGGGCGCTACGACTCAGGCGCCTGCTTCTTCCACGAACTTTGGACCAGGGGCGCCTGCCGGGGCGCTTGAGTTAGAAGGTGTCCAGGGGACAACGGACGCCTATTAAAGCGCTTTTCACCCCCTACGTCGTCCCTCCATCTAACAGTGTACCACAGGGTAGCCCATAGGGCGCTCTCAGTCACAGACACCCATCTTTCCTCCGCGTGGGATATGTTGCGCCCTCCCTGGGCGCTCCCCCTCACACTCTCTACACCTTGTCGCTAACAGCACGCTCTTCCTCCCACTCTCGCTCATTCGCGCATCCGAGAAATACCCACAAAAGGAAAGAGGTGCTCCCCCCCCCCTTTTTTTTGTTTATCTCTCTCCCTAAAGCACCGCTAAAAAGCGCGTCATTCTTCTAATTCACGTGACAAGCAGTAAGTACGCGAATAGTGACAATAGCTACCAATCTTCTCTTCTCTGTCTCTTCTCTGTCTCTCTCTCCCTCTGTTCACGTGCTCTCGGACCACATGCTACTCTTTACTCCGTGGAATGATGCGGGCTGCCCATTAGGGCGCTTACCTCCCACACTCCCCTATTCACTCCATGGGCAATGGGCTCGCCTATTAGGGCGCTTTATCCCCGCGGACTCCTTCAACTATAATCTAGACAGATCGACTCGATTTCTCATCTGACCCAGCAAAGTTACGCCGATTAAGACGCTTAGTAAAGCCTACACGACTTCCCCCCCCCCTGTTTTTTCTTTTCTTTCAATTAACCAAAAATGTTAATAGAGAGAGAAAGAGGGAGAGAGAGGGATCTGAACAGGAAGAACATCACAACCCACATACATAGACTCAGTCACGAATCAATCAATTCTAGCCACACTCGTTTATTAAAATATCTGCTTGACACGTGTCTCTCGTATGACCATGGGCTCCCTAATAAACCAGGCTTACGACTTGACTGTAGAACATCATGCCGCGGTCTCGCCGAGGGGGAAGAAAGCGGCAAATTAAGAGACTGAAGTGGCGCCTTATTGAGACTGGAATATTTGACCCGCGAGTCTTTGATCGATCGCCGCCCCCCCCGAAGGCTCCCCGAGATGGCACGGATCTCCGGGGCCGTTCGAATTGGGCCCTCCACGGCCGTCTTCCATCCCCCAACCAGTATCCCCAGCGCCCCCCCTGCCACGTCACGCCACCACCGATCCCCGCTCTCTTCAAGCGCCCGCCGCCCCGGCTACCCCTGGGGACGGATACTGCCCCTATCCGGGCTCCCACACGGCCCGTAAGGGTGAACCGCCAGGTCCGTCCACCCCCGCGGCAGAAACCCCGTATCACGAGCGACGAAGTCTTCGTCGGTTCGCTCCCGAATTTAGTCCTCTCCGCCAAGGCAACCCCTCGGTCAACGGAGACTTACTAGAGGCTCCTCAAACCTCTCCCTCTCCGAGGAACACAGCCTCCGAAAGCGAGAAAGGAGGCGGAGAATTAAAAGAAAGAATTTGTATACCTAACATGTAAGCATTAGAAAAAAAAAAAAAAATATATATATATATATATATCCATACACTGGTGCCTTCCTTATCATCGCGATTCCTACCCAAAGAGGCTCACCCTCAACAAATTACGCTTCTGGGGGAACCATGGTTCCCGCTCGGTCCCCGCATACTCCCCCCAGGACGTAACATTCTCATTCGATCATTTCTAAAAAAATCTAAAAAAGTCAGTATTATTTAGAAATTTTTTTCCACAGAATGCTGCAATATTTTAAAAATTCTCATTCAATAATTTTTGAAAAAATTTGAAAAATTCTTTATATTTCTCAGAAATTGTCATACAAAAAAATATTGAAATATTTTAAGAATTCTTATTTAGTCATTTCTGAAAAAATTTGAAAAATTTGTTATATTTCTCAGAAATTGTCATATATAAAGATGTTGAAATATTCTGAAAATTCCTATTCAGTCATTTCTGAAAAAATTTGAACAATTTTTAATATTTTTTTAGAATTTTTCAGAAATATAGAAGATAAAAAATTCTGAAAAAATTTCTGAAAAAATATGAGAAAGGACCCCGCACACATCTTATGGAAAAGTGTTTCCGGTCAAATTGGCTGAAAGTAAGATATAATGTACTCCGTGACGCGCTGATCAAATATGTCGATAGGACTAGTGTCTGAAAATCTTTACATTTTGATATACGGAGCTTTGAATGTTGAAAATATGGCATTTTTGATTATCGTGTCTCGTAGATAATTGAGTTCCTTGATGCGGTGGGCCGTGCTGTAGCTAACATACATGTTATACACTATATATAGTGTGTATATACATGTATATATGTATATAGTGCATATAGTGTATATAGTGTATATAGTGTATATAGTGTATATAGTGTATACAGTGTACATACATGTAATGTATAGTACCGTAGTATAGTGTATAGTACTGTATATAGTGCATATACATGTATGTTAGCTATAGTACGGCCCACCGCATCAAGGAACCCAATCATCTACGAGACACGATAATAAAAAATGCCATATTTTCAACATTCAAAGCTCCGTATATCAAAATGTAGAGATTTTCAGACCCTGGTCCTATGGACATATTTGATCAGCGCGTCATGGAGTACATTATATTTCACTTTCAGCCAATTTGACCGGGAACACTTCCATAAAATGTGTGCGGGGTCCTTTTTCCACCAGGGATGGCAGCAATGGGTCTAACAGTGGCTGGGTCCGTTGATGAAGATTGCTCCTTGCGTTTTAGTTTAAACACTGATCTTTGACGTGACCCTTACGTCGACAATAGGTACAGTACGTAGCCTTGTAAGAGTCTTTTGAGAAGTCTTTAGAAGAAGCTTCTTTTCCTTTAGTGGACGACGAGATGTTTTTAAATTTGTCCGTCTTTCTTGCGGAGGAGATCGGCTGGGGAAATCGCTAGCGGCGACAGCAACAGAATGCATCTTCTGCAGAAATTGACAGACCGTGTGTTGTTCAATGAGAGAAGCAGTAGCTCTAAGAGCACGATTAGTGATGCCCGAAATGAGAAACTGAGTAGAGTCCGCTTCACTGAGATTAAGGCCTTGCAATAATACAAGTTTATCCGTGGCATAGTCGTGGAACGATTCCTTCGTGGAGTTCCAGACACGAGCTTCAGTCTTGTGCATGACAGTTTGGTAGGAAACATGTCGGTCGTTCAAACCTCTGTTGTATGGCTGTTCTAAAATTGTGCCATGATTCCATGGTTGAATCTAGGCTGAAGTGAAACCACTTTTTTGCAGAACGAGTTAGCTTGTTAGAGGCAGCTAAGTTTTTGATGTCTTCCGTCACTCCATGAATCTGAGAAATACGTTCAATTTTGCGGAGCCAGATATTGACGTCCTCTTCGTTAGTCCCTCTAAACTCTGGGATCTGTGACAATAACAGCTGCACCTCCTGTGCTGGTGATACAGTCGACAAAGTCATATGACGAGTCATATTTGTATCTTCGTACCTGGGTGGTACTATTGGATATTGCCCCATATCGGCTTGCGGTTGCGGAAGAGGCGACGGCCCTCCTCCCACGTACTCCAACAACAGACGAATAAGCTTGGGTGCCATTTTGATCCTTAAGTTGATAAAGGGCTGCCATTTGTTCTTGCAGCTGAGTTATCGACTGCATAATAGTATTCATTTGCGGCAATAATTCCTGTATCAAGCCTTTTGATGCGTGCTCTGCATTGTCTTCAAATTCCTTAAACGTACCTGGTATTGACTCACTAAGGTCTGGTAATGATTTTGACAGAGAGTTTTTGTCATAGAATTGAACCAAGATATCGATGCAACTCTTCTTGTCTTCGAGATTGCAGGATAATGCATGTAGCTGAACTTCTTCCTGAAGTTGCTGAAGAGAATATTTCTCCAATTGTTTGTCGAGGTTAGGACTCTTCTTCGGTGTTCTCGTAATAGGCACCATTGTCTGTAATGATTCAGCAACTAACAATAGCACACACGAACGTATTGCATATAGCTAACCGCACGAAAACACACACGTCTATATAATACGAACGTATTGCGTATCGCAGACCGTCCGGCAATGTAAGAGAGTATATTAATTGTTGGGTAATGCACGAACGTGTTACAAACCGTTAAACGCTCAATAATGCATGTCTGAACTTGCTTGATTCTGTCTCGCAAGATGGCGGGTGATGGAAGAATCTAGAATCGATGAGACTCGTGGACTTCTTCCACGTACCTGGGGAAAATCCAGCTTCCAGGCATGGATGATTGGAGAATAGTATTCTCGCTAATTCTCTATAGATCCAATATATATTCGGGCGCTTAACCTTGCAGCCGCCAGACTTTGCCGACGCTGCACCGGTCCGAGATCTCCGAGTCACCGGGCGAGGATGGAGGAGGCGCCGAGACCGACGCCAGCACCGAGGCCGACGCCGACGCCGAGCCCGACACCCGATCCCGACGCGGCAATCAACACGGCGAGACCGAGGCCGATGTACGAGAAATCGGTGGATTACTCACCGGCCCCGACGGACAAGCCGACAGGTGCACAGGACGGGGAAAGCGAGGGGGAGTGCGACATTCCTCCGGCATCGCAAATTGTCACACTGTGACAAAATAAATAAAGGCAAAGACACTGCATATGTGGCGGCAGCGAGACCGCAAAGTTTATGTTAAGTTTATACATTATTAATATTAAGTTAGAGTTATTGTGACAGCGGCGAGACCGCATAACATGTATTTTGTGTTAGAATCCAATTTATATTATATATTATCTTTTGTTAAAAGATAGTCATCGCGACAGCGGCGAGACCGCGCAAAGTTTATTTTAGTTTTATACAGTTTGTATCAAATACAACCACCGCGATAGCGAAAGATTCGTTGTAAGCGTTTTATTGCATATAAGATTAAACACGTTTATTTGTATGGTTTTACATAGCGTATAATACCCGCGACTAGCTACGCGAATTATTATTTGTTATACAACCCGCATGTTAGCAATAAACGCAAAAAGCCGACTAAAGAGATACCCGATCCCGACGTGCGAACTGAGCTGCGAGGATGCAGGAGTGAATGGCCAGCGTGCATGCGAGAGGGAATAAATTTAAGTTTATTTTATATAACGAGTGTGTTCAAAATAAAGATTTTGTTTAGTTGCATCATAATGCACGAGTTAATAAAAAGAGTGTTATTGCATGTTCCAATAAAGGTCGCTAGTTCCAGTAAAAATAGATAAATCATCGTTTGAATAGAGCGAGACATAGCAAGGGACCGCGAGTCAGCGCAGACCCCTGAAGATCGGGCAACCCGTTTTACAGTAAGTGACAGATTAAGGTTAGGACGGCCATGGACGCAGCGGAACATAGCGTTTAAGAATGTATACGAGACGAATTAATCGACGTATCACGATCGAGATTCCTCAGATAGTAACTCTATATTTTAATATTAGGTGGTGGAACATAACGGGAGCGTCCCATTTGCCCACGTTAATATTGGCCACGGTGCCGATTGGCCACGTCAATATTGGCCATGTCAATATTGACCACGTCAATATTAGCCACGTCATTATTGATCACGATCTCGATTGACCACGGGGTGGATTGGCCACGTCATTATTGGCCACGCGTCATTATTGACCACGTCAATATTGGCCACGCGTGATATTGCCCACGTCAATAATGGCCACGTCAATATTGGCCACGCGTCATTATTGCCCACGCGTCATTATTGCCCACGCCATTATTGCCCACGCGTCATTATTGGCCACGCGTCATTATTGGCCACGAGTGATATTGCCTACGTCAAAAATTGGCCACGTCAATATTGGCCATGCGTAATATTGCCCACGTCATTAATGGCCACGTCAATATTGGCCACGTCATTATTGCCCACGCGTTATTATTGCCCACGTAACTATTGCCCACGCGTCACTATTGCCCACGTCATTACTGTATATGGGTTTGCGACTTGGACGGGGTGGGTGCGGGAGGGGGGCCGAAGGCCTTTTTTGCCCCCGCCCGTGTGTGTGTGTGTGCGTGCGCGCGCGCGCGCGCAAAGCATTTCTCTGCACCACATGGGTTTGCAACTTTCCACGCTAAGCAAAAAAATTGATTAATATTGACGTGGGCAATAATGACGCGTGGGCAATAATGACACGTGGGCAATAATGACGCGTGGTCAATAGTGACGTGGGCAATAATGACGTGTGAGCAATAATGACGTGGTCAATAATGACGCGTGGGCAATAATGACGTGGGCAATAATGACGTGGGCAATAATGACGCGTGGCCAATATTGAAGTGGCCATTATTGACGTGGACAAAATCACGCGTGGCCAATATTGACGTGATCAATAATGACGCGTGGCCAATAATGACGTGGTCAATCCACTTCGTGGTCAATCGGAATCGTGGTCAATAATGACGTGGCCAATATTGACGTGGTCAATATTGACGTGGCCAATATTGACGTGGCCAATCGGAACCGTGGCCAATATTGACGTGGCCAAACGGGTGCCACTCGGTAATTTGCATCCAATTAGTATAGGCCAAATCCTTTTTAGGATAAAGAATGAGAATAAATACAAACAAGTTTATAATAACATTTTAAATATTAGAAAGAAGGGCAGAAATATCAGCTTTAGAACGTTTAAAGATGCAAATAATTTCTTGGATCACAGAGATTTGATTCTGGCAAAGTGGCTAGCATATATTCCTAATTTTAAAATATTTAGAATAGGTATAATTCGTGATGTATCTTCAGAAATTACTTAGGAGGAACTGCTGGCAGGAATTGAGTGGCCTAATAAAAGATCTTTTAAAGTGATCAGAACTCAAAGATTAACATACTTGGATCGAAGTGATAACTCTCTTAAGCTCTCATCTTCAGTTAAGATTATTTTTGAAACTAACCTATTGCCGGAATTTGTATATCTTTTCAAGGTAAAGCATAAAATATTCCCGTTTATTAATAAAATAAAAAAGTGCAATAATTGCTGTCGTTGGAGTCATTCCTCGAAATTCTGTAGAGGAAAGTTGAGATGCCAGAAGTGTGGGGAGGATCATCTCAGTGAGAACTGTAAAAGTAATATTTTTAAGTGTGTTAATTGTGGAGGTCCCCATGGCTCTTTTGATGATTCATGTCCATCGTTTTAATACCATAACCTTGTAAACTATGTTATGGCTTATGTTAATTACTCATCTTTCAAGGCCAAGAGACTAATAAAGAACAGAGAGATGTCTTCTAAATTGGCAAAATGTTTAAATCTCAGTTGTATGCTGGATGGAATGCTCAGATAGAGTTGGGTCCGGCTCTTAATTTTGGTAAGCGTATACAAATAAAAAGGGGTTCGAACGTTGACCCGGTTACCATAAATGGATCGAGTGTTGGCACCTCTTCTAATATAAAGTCAATAATTCCAATAAATAATAAAACTGTTGGGGCTGGGGTCCTTGGAATGCGTTTACTCAGAAGAAATGGTGATCAATTTGACATATCTCGGGCGATTATGTCCCTTCCTCGACAGAAGGAATTGTTGAAGAGAGGCCAGGGAGGATGCGAATCAGGTTCTTCGATTGCTCCATCTCATAATTCCAGGGGCAGGGCGGAGCCTATTCCTTTTGGGAGCGTCCCAGATGCGCACAGTAATAAACGGACACAGCAGGCTGAGTGAAACGGACACAGTAACAAACGGACACAGACCAAATGGACACAGTAATAAACGGACACAGTAACAAACGGACACAGACCAAATGCGCACAGAGCGAAACGGACACAGTGCGAAACGGACACAATAACAAACGGACACAGACCAAATGCGCACGGACCAAATGCACACGGACCAAATGCGCACACTGCACGTGCGCACGGACCAAATGCAATCCATGTACATTGCAAGCAGAGTAAAGTCCACATAGGTTAGCGACTTGGACGGGGCGGGTGCGGGAGGGGGGCCGAAGGCCCCCCTTGCACCCCCCCGTGTGTGTGTGTGTGTGTGTGTGTGTGCGTGCAAAGCATTCACTGCATCACATGGGTTTGCGACTTTCCGTGTATGCATTTGATCTGTGCGCATGTGCAGTGTGCGCATTTGGTCTGTGTCCGTTTCGCACTGTGTCCGTTTCGCTCTGTGCGCATTTAGTCTGTGTCCGTTTGTTACTGTGTCCGTTTCGCACTGTGTCCGTTTGTTACTGTGTCCGTTTCGCACTGTGTCCGTTTATTACTGTGTTCGTTTGGTCTGTGTCCGTTTGTTACTGTGTCCGTTTCACTCAGCTTGCTGTGTCCGTTTATTACTGTGCGCATCTGGGACTCACTCTTCCTTTCCAAGCGCAGAGCCTAAGAAGTTTGACTCAAGGTGTTGCGTCTAAGGCGGTTCATGGTTCTGACCTAATCAGTTTGTTTCAAGGTGTTGATCCTATTGTGGAGCTTAATTCAGAAATAATAATTTCTCAGATTGCTGGTTTGATTAGTTCTAATAGAACAACCGAAAAAAGATGGCGTGACCTCCGCTGCTACTTGTCTGCAACCATAATTATTAATCAATTGTAGAGTTGCTGATCGCCTAGTATATTAGAAAGGCATCCTTGTTCCTAATTATTCTGTATTTTCAATGGCTTTAAAGATTCTGCAATGGAATTGTAGAGGAATTATGGGAAAAAAGCAAGAGTTTTCTAATATAATGTTACATTTTGATCTTATATGCCTTCAGGAAACATGGTTACAAGAGAGAATAAATTTTGATTTTAGTGACTATATTACGTTTAGATCTGATAGAGCTGGAAATAGAACGGGAGGTGGTACGGCAGTTCTTGCGAGTAAAAGTCTTGACTCGATTTGTTTTAATTTAAACCTACTAGATAATCTCGGGCTAGAGTATATTGCTGTAGCTATTATAAGAAAGGAAAAAGGGTTGAAAAATATTGTATTGGTCTCTCCATATAGACCTCCTGATGTAATGTTAAATAAAGCCAAATGGATAAGTTTTTTCCAGAGGGTCTCTAATCTGTTTGACAGATGTGTGTATCTGTGGGGATCTAAACTCTGAGAATGAAATCTGGGGGTCAACTCGAACCAGTACGGTAGGAAGATGTTTGGCGGTGTGCATTGATAAACTTTTATTATACTTAACGATGGTTCCCTAACTAGAATTTCATTGAACTCTGAGTATGTGAGTGTTCCTGATCTTACCTTGGTCTCGGGGAGTCTTTGGTCGGATGCTTTCTGGTCTCTGTGGCCGGATTGTATTGGCAGTGATCATATTCCCATTGTTATTAGTTTTATTGGGGGGTCTGGTTGCGAAGATTCGGGAACTAAGTCCTACGAACAACAGATTAGATCTAGGAAAAGATTGGATATATCAGGTATGTTCGGGATTTGATTTTCCTGTAAAATTTTCCGTCCCTTGAATTCGTCGCGCTTGCTGACGGCGTGTTCACAGCATGTCAACAAGATTTAGCAGCGGACGAGCGGGGACACAATAATATCACGCCGGCCGTCTCGAACCGCAGTTTCTGAGCTTCATGCTCCTCGATGGAGGATCGCGTGGTCCTCCGCAGATCAGCTGCGTGGTGAGTGATCGCCACGCACTGCAAGCGTTTGATCGGATGGTGTGGAGGCGCCCGACTTCCCGGAGCATTCCTCCGCAGCCAGTCTTGCGCCTGCTACCGCCCGCCAAGATCACTATTCGCGCTTCGCGCAATTCATTTAAATTTCAAGTATTCACGATCCCGCGTTTTTCTGTCTATCTCGGGATCGCGAGTGCGTCAAAATACGTCGAAGTTCGCTTTGGTTTTCGATTAATTATTCATTGAGTGTTATAATTTGCGCGCAATCGCGGGTTGAGAGATCACACAGAGATATCGACAGTACGACCATCTTATTAACCGGTTGACGACGTCGCGTTCGTGATTGCACGGCTGCTGCGCGACAAGATATCCGTCGATCGCGATCGCAAGATTTCCGTCGCGAAAGCGTGCATCGCCACGCTTACCAAGATTTCCGACGCGCTTTTCTCTTCGGCAGCCTATCACCGTGCAAGGAAGATTTCCGATCGCTCACACCTCGTCGTCTTCGCGTACGTCCGAATCTCAATCTCAATTCCGCGCGAGCGTGCACTCTGTGTATTTGTTCAGTGAGAGGTGAAACATTTAATAAAATTTGTTAAGTTGACCTGTCGGTGTGTCATTTACGATCCACCTCATCTAATTCCATCCTCGAGTGACTTTCCGAAGTCACTCGACACGCA
Source organism: Monomorium pharaonis (assembly GCF_013373865.1). NCBI lineage: Eukaryota > Metazoa > Arthropoda > Insecta > Hymenoptera > Formicidae > Monomorium > Monomorium pharaonis. The sequence continues at coordinate 18,452,449 of NC_050471.1, forward strand.
CTCCGCGCTCAGCGCTGGGCGGTTCCGGCACTCGCGCCGACATAATCGGCGCATTCGCATTCAAGGTATGTCAAGTGATTGTTTTGCTGAGCTAGTGATAAATAGACTGGGTGACACCTCGGACCATCAGTTAACTGGCGCGTCTCAATATGAATCCTGGGTATCAACAATAATATGTGCCATTTTTTCTGGAGCTAGGCTATATGATGGTGAAAAGAGAGTCTCGGTTTTCGATTCTGGGAAATGTTGTATTAATTTTATAAATCTTAAGAAGTCAAATAGCAGGAAAAAACCTACACCCAAACCCTGGTGGGATTGCAAGTGCTCTCGGGTGGTAGAAAAGAGAAGGTTGGGGTATAGGAAACTGAGAGAGAACCATTCACGGGTTAATTTGCTGCTTTACAGAAGAGCATCGGAAAAAACTAGAAAGCTGCTCAAAAGGAAGAAAAGTCAAAGCTTTAAATTATTAGTTAATAATATGAGTTTATCAGCAGGTCCTTTTCCCTCCAGATCTTTTTTGGCAGACAATAAATGCGTTCAAACAAAGTGCTTTTCTTTCTCCAACAGGCCCTCCGAGTGTTTTTAGAGCCCATAAAGTGGAAAATTACCTTTGTTACAGTATTCCGTCGTGGGTTTCTAACTTGTTTGAAACCCCCCGGGAGTGTATCCCCACTAACAATTTATTCGCTCCGTTAAACTTTACGAAATTATGTTTTGTATCGCTGCTTTAAAAGTACGGAGTTCTCCGGGTTTGCATTGGTAACTCTCTTATAAAACTGTTGCCTATGAGTGCTATTGAACGATTACTTGAAATATTTAATAGAATTGTGGCTGATGGTTCCTTCTCTCAAGAATGGAAATCTATTGATGTTTCCTTGATCCCCAAGCCAAATAAAGAAGAATTTAGACCTATTTCGTTGTCTTCAGTTACTGCCAAAATGTTTGAAAAATTGATTCTTAAAAGATTCAGTCAATTTGTGGAAGAGAGTAAACTGATTCCTAACACGCAATTTGGTTTCAGGAGGGGTAGGTCGTGCGATGATTGTCTTGCATTAATGAATCTATCTATTTATAGGGTTTTTGCGAAGGGCAAGATGTCGGGTGCGTTACTGCTGGATGTAAAATTGGCGTATGACAATGTTAACCCTCAGATTTTATTTTCAATGATTAATGAGTTGGAGATTCCAACTAATAAGCTTCTATTTAGGAATTTCTTGAGCCCAAGAACTGCCAATTTCTTTGAATCCGGCCAATGGTTTAGATGCAGACTTTTGCAGAGGGGTCTCCCGCAGGGATCAGCCTTGAGCCCTACTCTTTTAACCTTTATGTAAAAGATATCCTATGGAAAATTTCCTATAATTGTCAGCCACTACAATTTGCGCGATGGACAGTATTAGATTTGTCAACGCTACGATAGGAGCACAACTTAAATGGGGTTGTAACGAACCACACCCGGCGGACGACCAACGACCGCGAGAGGTCCGGTCGACCAATCGCCGGACCGCAATACGGGCATCGGCCTGTGATAAAACCTAATAACCCGACGAGATAACGACGGTCTCGACGACCGCCTGACTCCCGCCAGCATCCCGATCGACGAGATACGAGAACCGAGGGGACCCGAAGACTCACGGGAATACCCGAGCTTCCACCCGAGCGGGTATAAAAGGTCGCTTCGGTGGAGGCACACTCACTTCTCGATACATCGGCATCCGGCACCAATCCGCCCGATACCGCGAGAAAATCTTCCGAACGATCGGCAGGGTAGAGTGTTCTCCGCCTTCGCCGAGGGTTCTCGGCATTGTTCAAACTTAAACCCTATCCCGAGTCAGCAAGCCGAGGGTAAAGTGTTCTTCGCCTTCGCCGAGGGTTCTCGGTTGCTGCTCACTCCATTGCTACAAGAAAACGGGCGGACTAGCGGGGTGGAGAGTTCTCCGTCTCTCTCGAAGGTTTTCGAGAGTCCGTATACCATCTCCCTTACTCATCACCGCCGGTAGACAGAATTCGCTGAATCATCCGCGCACACCGCACCCGCCGCGCGCCGTCTACCGAAGCTCGCGCATCCCGCCGTACCGCTGTAACGTCTCGCGTCCCGCGAACGCTACGAAACGCGTCGCACGCTACGAACAGCTGATCGGCCGGCCGAAACCACGCATCGACGCACCGAGCTTGTAAATAGTCTGTATATATGATGTAAATCTATCTCTTATTAAAATATAGATATTATTAAAATCGAAACTCGAATTTCTGCTGTCTCAAACCTCTTACTGCCCTCGCCGGAGGCAAACCGACGAGCTAGTCCGTGCGGGAAACAAGGTTGTTACAGGGTAGTATGTGGTATTGTAGCGCCGCAGATTTTTATATTGAATCCCTGGAAAAATCTTTGAGTCAGGCATATAAAACGGCAATGGGCATCTCCAGATCCACTCCTAACAGGGTGGTTTGGAGTTTCAGTAATCAGTTTAGTTTAATAAGAAGAACTAGTATAAAATTAGACAAATACCTATGCAAGTTACTGCTGTCCTATAATCCAGTTAAAGAGATATGTTATTATTAACAAGATTAAAAATTATCATGCTTGGACCCAATCAAAGAAGGTCGCGTCCAGAAATATTCCGTTTATAATGAGTAGATGGTCAAGGGTTCGTTCTTTCGAGAAGATCTTATTTCAATGGGACATCCATCCGGCCCATGATTTTTCTCTGTCCCTGGCTTCTTTGGAGATTGATGTAGACCGCAGATCAGGGGCGATGGCTCTCTTGTGCAACAACCCTGATAATGCGTTTAACAAACTCATTGTTGTAAATAGTCTGTCAAGGGAGAAGATGACGATGTATACAGATGGTTCTAGAACACCCTTGGAGGATGGTGGGTCATTGGTAGGTTGCGCGGTTTATGTCCCGAGTTTAGAGAGATTCTATATGTTGTAATAAGCAATTCATATTTCGCGTTGGACTCATGTATTTGTCACGTGCTCCATAAATGCTCAGCGCGTCGAGCTGTGATCTTTTGGGGAAGGCGGGCGACTTACCGCTTCGCCGGCCCCTATTCTCTGTAACGCTCTCGAACGACTCTGACGTTCAGTTCGCTCTCTGAATAAAGGCAGAAATTATATTTGTTGCTTTATCTGTCTACCTACCGTCTCTTATCACTATCCTGCCTGTATCATCGAGTGAGTCCCAGATGCGCACAGTAATAAACGGACACAGTAACAAACAGACACAGACCAAACGAACACAGTAACAAACGGACACAGTGCGAAACGGACACAGTAACAAACGGACACAGACCAAATGCGCACAGAGCGAAACGGACACAGTGCGAAACGGACACAGACCAAATGCGCACAGAGCGAAACGGACACAGTGCGAAACGGACACAGACCAAATGCGCACACTGCACATGCGCACAGACCAAATGCATACACGGAAAGTCGCAAACCCATGTGATGCAGTGAATGCTTTGCACGCACACACACACACACACACACACACACACACGGGGGGTGCAAGGGGGGCCTTCGGCCCCCCTCCAGCACCCGCCCCGGCCAAGTCGCTAACCTATGTGGACTTTACTCTGCTTGCAATGTACATGGATTGCATTTGGTCCGTGCGCACGTGCAGTGTGCGCATGTGCAGTGTGCGCATTTGGTCCGTGTGCATTTGGTCCGTGCGCATTTGGTCTGTATCCGTTTCGCACTGTGTCCGTTTCGCTCTGTGCGCATTTGGTCTGTGTCCGTTTGTTACTGTGTCCGTTTCGCTCTGTTCGCATTTGGTCTGTGTCCGTTTCACACTGTGTCCGTTTCGCTCTGTGCGCATTTGGTCTGTGTCCGTTTGTTATTGTGTCTGTTTCGCACTGTGTCCGTTTGTTACTGTGTCCGTTTCGCACTGTGTCCGTTTATTACTGTGTCCGTTTGTTACTATGTCCTTTTTACTCAGCTTGCTGTGTCCGTTTATTACTGTGCGCATCTGGGACTCACTCGGGTTGTCTACTTTGTCCCAAAGTTTTGATCTAGCGTTTAAGGCCCGGTTCCACAACTCACGGTTAAATTAATTGGCCGATTATTCCATTGGAATTGACCAATCGTATTTGTTAATTCTGCTTAACGACAAATACAATTGGTCAAGTCCAATGGAATAATCGGCCAGTTAATTTAACCGTGAGTTGTGGAACCGGGTCTAAGTCACCCACTATAAGTAAAGGATCGTTCACAAACCTATTTGTTTCGTCTGTGATGTTATCTAAAAATCCGTCGAATTGCCTAAAGTTTTTATTAGGGGAGAAGTATATCCCCACTACTATTACTTTCCCCTACTTAACAATAACATAACCTTTGCCCCTACTCAGCGGAGAACATGGAACTTTTTTGTTTAATCCATTCACGTTGATGTAGACCAGAGGTCTTCTTTCTGTAAACCCATAATTTTCTTGCTTTTGTGTGACTCCATAGGGTTCTGTATATACTATGATTTCTGCATCATTTTTCCTAGCTGGTCACAACCTAATCTAACCTAACCCTAACCTAAGACCTAACCCAAGACAATATTGAACTTTTATGTTTATCTCGATCCTTTCTAATGTATTACGCGCGCGCCCACATGTTTTGAGACACCCTGTATATACTTATATTAAATATATAAATATTTAACAATATACTTTTAAAAATTGATTTCGTTTTTAGCATTTTTTCCTTTCTTAACATTTGATGTACATAAATCTAACATGCATAAAAAAATAATTTTTTATTGTACTTAAATTTTTTATTATATAACTTTTATTGTACAAAATAAATTATTATGTTTTAAGCATACATAGATTCAGTAAAAACACAAAAATAAGTTAAAACAATAATAATATGTATGCCAAATTCAAATTGCCGCGACAAGATGGCGGTACCTGCCATTAATAGGTGCATCCAGTAGCACAACCGCTCACTGAGCGGCTAAGTAGCAATTGAAGATGATTGGGTCTTACTTTTGGATCTAACAAATCATTTTCAATTGCTACTTAGCCGCTCAGTGAGTGGTTGTGCTACTAGATGCACCCAATTTCTCATTGGTTGTTAGCAATATATGCGTACGAACACACCTATATATTTTTCCATCATGGTGGCAGACATCTGTTTCCATGACAACTGATGACAAGTATCTGTAAATATACATAAGAATTAGATTGTGCTCTATTAATATGACAGAAATTATACTTTATGTTTATAATTATGTTTATAATTATAATTTATTTATGTTTATAATTATGTTTATAATTATAATTTATTTATGCATAAAATACAGTCAGTTAAATCAGTTTACTCAATAACGTAAATTTTTTAAAGAGCGAGTGTGATAATACCAATTTTAACGTTTATTTACATTTGTGTGATTTTAAATTGTAATCAAAATGAGTATATAGAGTAATATGATAAACAATGACCTTGTATTTTGATATACGAGTGCAAAATCCTGAGAGTGCTTCTATAAGCACTCTTGCAACGTGGCACAATAATTATCCATTGTTAGCTGTTGCTGCGTACTCTCAAGACAAAGGTGGTTTTGTGACTATTTACGATGATCAAGGTGAACCTGTGCAGGATGTTGAGTCACCGGGTCATGCAGTAGCACAAGTCACTGCTCTTGGCTGGCACCCCGAAAAGACTTGGCTATCGGCGGGCTGGGAGAATGGAGAATTACGAGTTAGTATCACAACATTGTGTGTGTGTGTGTGTGTGTGTGTGTGTGTGTGTGTGTGTGTGTGTGTGTGAATGATGAAGAATAATAATTATAAGTTAAAAGAAAAAAATGTATAAAAGATGGGCAAAATATAGCATGTTCTTTCAAAAAATAAATGCATTTTAAATTAAATATTAAACTATTTTTATTTTATTTTATTTATATTAATACTTTTTTAAATAATGCGTTCCTTTATTTATATATTTTTTAGAACGGTGAAGAGGATTAAGTAAGTTAATCTGTGTCTTTAATTTAATGTTTGATTTGAAACAAATTTGTTTTTAAAACATCTTATTTTGTTTATCTTTTACTTCTTTTATTGCTTTGTAAATACATGCTGCTATTCCTTATGGTAAAGAAGTCTGTTATGAGAAATATGAAGAAAAACAATTAGAAATAAATTATTATAAACAAAATTATTTTTTAAATTATTCATTATTATTATAATAAATTAAATTATTATCAGGTCTGGCCAGGAGACACTGGAACTCAGGAATTCAATGTAATAGTGACTCCTCATCGAGATTCTATTACGATTCTTCAATGGAGTCAATATGGTGGTCGCTTGGTATCTGCTGACAATGATGGTTTTATAGTTGGTTGGAAGATAGACTCTAGAGGACAACTTTTCATGATATTTCAGCATGAATTGAAGGAGTCTTTTATACAAATTGCGTTCAGGACAGTTCCGCTAAAACCAGCTGTTGATATTAGGTATACACTTTCATACAGGATTAGAAACTTGTTACTTATAACGAAATTATTATTAGCTTTTCTCAGTAACTACTTAATTTTGTTATCATTTGTAACTGTAACTTAATTACATTTGCTTTAAAGTTAATAATTACTTTTAATTATTAATTTTAAAGTTATTTTATTTTAAATTTATCATCTTTAACATGAGTTTTTATATAAATATTAAAGGTAACATTTTATTGTTTGAAACAACCTCTGAAACATTAGTTTATGATTTTACTCATGTAGTTATGATATTTTCAATTTGATGAGAACTTTTTAAAAAAACATTGATTTTATAATTTTAATTTTAAGTATACGTAATAATTTATTATAAATTATAAAAAAAAACTAGAATTTTTTTTTCTGTTTCATTGACCAGCTGGCACATTTATTAAAATAAATACTAATATAGTACAACATTTTGACAAGTTATTTGGATTCTTATCAAGTGTCCCAAAAAATAAATAGAAATTGCGACTTACATAATTTTGGAAGGTCTTACAGAAGCTACATATGAATTCATGAGTTTGTGTCAGCAAATTTATGTAATTTATCTAAAAAGTGTAAATGTATAAAATAAATTGGTAATTGTCTAGAGTAGATGATTATGAACTTACATATTGCTGTCCGATAAAAATTTATTGTAGTAATAAAATTAAAATTTAAAAAACAATAATTAACATTATGTTGTAATAAAAAAACATGTCTTGGAGCCTAAGCACATATAAACTGATCATAGTCAAGGTGAAACCTGAATATAATGTTAGTGTTACACAAATTCTATAATATTGTTATAAGTACAATTTAAATTATCAGTGTCTTTCTGTAGATTAATGATGTTTGCGCTTTTTTAATGAAGAACATCTCATCGACTTCTGTTTTCTATTTTGCATTTTACAATGCAATATCCGCAAGTCTGACCATATAATGTTATGATTATTGATTAAACGTTTAGTGATTACTGATTGCTCATGTCTGAGTAATATATCATTAAAAAAGTACAAAAAAGTACTAATGCCATTAACCTACAGAAGGATATCGATTTAAAGTATATTTACAACACAGTATTATCAAAAATTTGTGTAACATTAAAATTATATTTAACATTATATTACGCGATTTTACATTGGGTGCGTTCCACTTAATGCCCGCAACGCTCGCGAGCGTTGCTTATCCTTGTTTAATATTTGATAACCAACAAGGATGAAATGATTCCACGGTCGTTGCGAGCTTTAAGTGGAACGCATCTATTGACTATGATCAATTTATTTGTGTCTGCTTAGACCTGTGACATGTTTATTTTCTTTTACCGCATACCGTCAATTATTCTTTCAATTGTAATTTATTACTAAATGCAATAAATTTTTATATGACAACACGTATGGTTTGTTTTTTATTCCTGCACTGGCTGCACTAGTTCAAAAAGTGTGCACTAAGGGTGCGTTCGGGGAGACGCTATTAGCGCTATCAGCATCAGTTTATCCTTGTTCTACTTTTAATGAGTAATGAAGATGGACTGATGCTGGTAACGCTAATAGCGTTTCTCCGAACGCACCCTAAAGCGTTTGTTATTCCAGAACTGGTGTAACCGATACCGTTCATTATAGTGCAGGAAAACTTAGTGCATGAGTTCATTGAACTAGCTGTACTAGGTCTGAAAATTTCAAAATAAATTTAAAAGTTAAATGAAAATATAAAAGTAGAAGCTTTTTATACAGTATCGATCATTAAATATATTTTATATTTTGTTTGTAAATTAAATTATAATAGTAATTATATAAAATTACAAAAAATATTGTTTTTATAGAAGAAAGTATTTTATTTTGATATAATTTTTTTGCCCAGATAAAATTTTTAACTTAAGAAAAATGTTAATAAGTTAAAGTTTATATGTTTCAAAAATAAATAGTTAAAGTTAAAAATTAAATCATGAAAATTAATTTAAAATTAAGTTAAAACCCAGCCAGGCCTGCTAAAATCACATAACATGAAAGGTTTACAGCAAGTTTCAATTTTAACAACAATTTTATGACAAGTAATTGTCTTTTGCTTTATCTTATAAAAGTTTCGAGCAAATTTACGACAAAAGTTTTCATCACACGATGCTGTAAATAACAGAGAAAACCTAGCTTGTATGTAAATATTACGTAGAGAAATCACAAGGCTCCGGCACGATAAAAAGCAAAATTTAAGCAAATAATAGAACAAACTGTTGTACCTTTCGGTGCAACAAATATATTTTTCGGGATTCCTGCCCAAGGCGTTGGAATTCGCGGAAGGAGAGTTGGTGAAAGCCTGGTCCTTAAGTCACTAAGACACTCGTCTTTATATGTTAAAAAGTTTTTATTTCCTTTAACGTACAGTTTGGATCTCAACACGCGGACGTTGGAGATGCGCAAGCGTCGCAATAAGATACTGTGCGCAGCACTATGTTAGTAACTTGGCCGCTCGCTAGAGATTCATTCTCTCGGTTAAGTTCCGATTGATAATTATTCTAAGTCCCGCACTCGACACTTGCTCGTGGGACGCGCGTTAAGGCACGTTTGACTAATTACTGACCCGCTGCTTGCTAATGGATAGTCGCTTAAATAACATCAAGAGATAGGCATATTGGATGGGCAATGAGCCCTCGACATAATTATGTATGGTCATAACCGCACGAATCCGGCGCGCGGAAAATATTCGCGAACTTAGCAACAATTGTCAAATTGCAAATATGCATTTCCGATGAAAATGTGGCGTAATTGTTGCTAAGCTGAGATGAGTTGATTTGAGAACGATGCCTGGTGCGTTGACTGGTGCGATGGCCGGTTGACAGCGCACGAGGCATGTGTCACTTGATACCTCGCGATAACATGAAATTTCCTTGGGGAGTTTGCAATGCGCTATTCTTACTTTAGTATATCTTTGTTTTAATATTTTAATATAAGTTGTGAGTGATTCTGCCTCACTCACAACAAAACCTTGCCACATGACATGGCAATAAATTCATGGCAGAAAAAATTTTGTTAAACACGGAATAACGCCAAATTAGTAGCAAGAATAAAGTAAAACTTGCCCAGCACATTTTTGCAACAAAATTGCGACAAGGTGTATTCACAAATAGCTCAGCTTTTGCTGAAAAGACATATAGTATAACGTATATTTTATACAAATAATAGGGTTGCATTATTGGGTTTTAACAAAGACCATTTTATTTCTGGATGACTTTACTATTTACCCCGAGATGGCGCATTTCTCGTGAAAAAATTTACTTACTGAGTGAATAAAAGGGGCTCGTCGAGAACAGAGAATCAAGTATGATTGCACCATTCACATATTAGTCCAATATTTCATTGATCTTAATTTCGACAAGATTTGCCCTGTTCTTGCCACAAATTTGTTATCATGTTATGTACAGCAAGGTTTGCTCTGTTCTTGTCACAAATTTGCTATCATATTGCGTACGGCAAAATTTGCCTTGTTCTTGCTACAAATTTGTTATTCCGCTTTACTAGCAACTTTTACCCTGTTATTTGCATAAAATATGCGTTATACTATTTATGCCTTTCCAGCAAAAGCTAAGCTTAATGCGGACACACCTTGTCATAATTTTGCTGCAAAAATTTGCTCGTGTTTGCTAGCTGGGAAGTCATTAACTTTTTAATTTTATTATTAATTTTCAATTTTTAACTAGTTACTACAAAACTCTGAAGTTTAATTATATATTTAGATATATTCAGAGTATATATATTATAGTATATAATTATATAGGGTGAGGAAAAAGTATATGCCCAGATAGCCAAGCCTGCAGGAACAGATTTTGAGAAGAGCATGCTATCAATTTTTGACGACAGAATGGCAAAAAATTTTATACAGAGTCTGTAATATCCAACGATGTCGGCAAACTGCTGTCAGAAATCAAGCAGAGCTTGCTAACATAATCTGACAACATATTGGCAGCAGAAATCGAGCAAAACCTGCTGATATAACTGACAGCAGATTGGCAACAGAAATCGAGCAGAGCCTGTTGACATAACCTGTAGGCAGATCGGCAGCAGAAATCGAACAGTATGTCCGTTAATTACTTTATAATCTTAATTGCCATTTAAATGCCAATTTAAAACTTGCATTAATATGTTTCTATAGAGAAAAACGTAAGAAAAAAGGTTGCGGCAGTAGAAATTATTGAGAAATTAAATTATATTATTGTCTAATACTTTTGGCCAATCCTGTATACATACATATATTTCTAATATATTAGGGATCGTAAGGAAATAAAATTATTATTAATTGTCAATGCATTTTTAATAAGAGTTTAATTGTTCTCTCGCCGATATACATTGTATTGAAAGATTTAGTACTTTATTGTATTGGGCTACCGCGCGATAACGGTAAATTTGAAATAACAGAAATGATGCCTAAACTCTTATTAAAAATGTATTGACAATAATAATAATTTTATTTCCTTACGATCCCTAATTATATAGAAATATATGTATGTATACAGGCTTGGCCAAAAGTATTAGGCAGCTATATTTTTTTAATTTATCTGAAGTTCTTTTATCTATATTATTTCCTATTGGTTACTTGTATTATACATAAGTTTAAAGTATATATATATAATACCGGCAACCACTAGAAAATAATACAGATAAAAGAATTTCAGATAAATTAAAAAAGCCCAGACAATACGCTTGTTAGAAAACTTTAAGAGAACTTTTTAAAGAAAACATTTAGATATCTTGGAAATGATGTCAAAATGGTAACATTTATCAGAGATATCTAAGAGAGGTCTTTGAGATATCTTATTGAAGAGTTTCATTTAAGTTTCTTAAAAATGTTATCCTTATGACATCAGCTAAATGATATCAGCTTAATGTCTCATAAAATAAAGATATCACACAATGCTGTCCGATTTTTGAGCCGTCCATGCGCGTCGTAGCAGAAATCAGACAACATTATAACATCCTGAATGAGAAATCCATTTGATATTTAAAAAAATTATCATAAAGATAATGTTTTCAAAAATTACGGTTTGTCTACAATTACTGCGCACAAAAAAATGCACAAAATCTAAATTCATCATGTACTGAACAAAAACAGGATAATAGATGTACAATTAATTTTTCTTAGAATATATGATCTATATAGTTAACCATCTAATTTAACTATTTGAACGCTTCAAAGTATTAATGCTAAATAGATCGCAATTTCCATAAAATTATTATGGAAAAAGATAAATTTAACAATGAAATTAATAAGTAAATAAATTAATGCTATTTATTTTTAATATGTTTTGCAAAATTTAATTGCTTTTATAAAAAATAATATAATTGTGTCAGTTTATAACATATTGGTATATGTAGACAATAACAAGTACCCATGTCGATGAGCCAAATTGGCGTAGCAGATAGAGTACAAGGTTCGTCATCCTAAGGTCCCGGGTTCAAAACCAGCGCAAGTAAGAATAAAATATAATAATTTAAATTTAATTAATTAATAAAAATTTGTCCTAAATTTAGTATGTACTGTTAATAAAAATAATTTAAAAAAAATGAAATTTTTATTTTATTTTTTTATTTCTAGTTGCACTTAAAAGATATCCGATTTAAGAAATCTTTTAGATATCTGCTTGATTTCTGCTGCCAATCTGCTGTCAGATTATGTCAGCAGATCCTGCTCGGTTTCTGCTATCAATTTGCTGGCATAGCATGTTAGCAGGCTCTGTTTGATTTCTGCTGCCAATCTGTCGTCAGGGTTATGTCAGCAAATCCTGCTCGGTTTCTGCAATCAATCTACTGGCATGCCATGCCAACAGGCTTTGTCGACAAATCCTGAGCTTAATGCGGACACAGAATGCTATGGATCTGCAATGGGTATCTGATTGAATTTGCTGCCAATCTGCTCGCAATCTGCTAGCATTTTGCTATTAGGGTGGAAACCCCTAAATATTTCGGAAATTACGCATTTCAGAAAGAAATGTTTCAGACAAAAGTTGTAAGTTCGAAAAGGGTCCATTTATTGATCAGTTTGACTTTGCATGGCGTCGTCAAGATCAGGACAAGGTTACCTTGAATTTTTTAAATGAGATTCCCTATTTTTTATTGCATATTCTTGTAGCCCTTGTCGAGACGTTTCCAAAACACTACAATAAGTTTTTTTTGGTTAAGCATTTCCTGAGATATTTTAAAATTTGTTATGATACTTTTTAGTACAAAATACGAAATATCTCGTAAAGGAGAACAATCTGGCCATCTAAGGCAAGATCGGAGGAAGATTTTAAAAAACAACGAACAATGTAAATACTCAATAATTGAGATCTATCTGATATATCAATTATTGAGTAGATTCTATCAGTATCTGTTGTTTTCACGGCTACTCAATATCAGTCGCTTTCACGGCTACTCAGTATTTGTTGTTTTCATGACTATTTATTATTAGTCACTTTCACGGCTGCTCAGTATCTGTTGTTTTCGCAGTTACTCAGTATCTGTTGTTTTTACAGCTACTCAATATCTGTTGTTTTTACGACACAACAGTTACGTATTAATTCTTTAATTATTAGAGTACATATTTTGCATTGTTCGTATTATTTTGTCAAAATGCAACACCTTACTAAACGTGAACGAATATCTCTTTTCATGATAAGGAATTGGGGAAACAGATAAAAGTCGTATAATGATGTTAGGCAGCTTTTCAATGCAATGTTCCGGAATGAAAATACAAGTATCTCGAAATTTACAGTTTATAAAACAATTCGACGTTTTGAAAATATTGGTAGCGTTAAAAACCGCTCAAAAACAGACAGCAACCAGCAACAGCAACAAATCCCGAGAAGTTATCGAATGTTTTGCAATCCTTTGTAGAGAATCCACATAGTTCCACCCGCAGAACAGCCGTAGAACATGAAATAGATCAGAAGTCGGTTTGCAAAATATTAAAACAATAAATTCCATTCATACAAAGTTTATTTAGTACAGTGCTTAACGTTAGTTGCCCTTTTCAGGCAGATTTCGACCTTGCGACGGCTGAGCCATCGATCGCGCGTGAACGCCTCAGGCGCGTTGCGATAAAAAACTATACTGGGGGTCGTACCTAAAATATTTCTCTTGTTAAATACTTTTTATTTTTATTAAATAATTGAATAATAATAATTTTATTATTAATATATGTTACGTATATAAAACTATTTTACGTATATAAAATATGTTATCATAATATATTTTTGATGAAATATAATTACAATTTTGACAATAGCTTTTTACATCACCCGTAAAGTACTATTGTTCGATACATTTTTTAAAAAAATAATTTCTCTAGTAGGCCTATTCCACTAATTATAATAATAATAAAACGTTATAACATAACAAATAAGAAAACAACTTTTTTATAAAATGGAAAAAGTAATTTGAAAAAACTGAAGCCGATTTGTGTATAATTTAATATAAATTAATTTAATATAATTAATTTAATGTAATATAAAAAAATTTGCGATTTTCTAAGTTATTTGTACGATTTTACTAAAGACGGTATATCTGCAAAGATTTTAAAAGCACTAACTCGCATCAGCGAAGATAATGTTTTATCGCTTAAAGAAAAACGTTTTTTTGTTTTCGTAATTTTATTTTTTAATTTTTTTAATGGAACATAACATAATATATCTAAAATTTTGAAAAATTTTACCCTTTTTCTAACCGTGCTTTTAAAGCAAGGTCGCATTGCAAATCACAAAGCTTTGTCTGAAATTCTAAGCTTTGTTCCTTGATTTATACAGTGAGGGGATTCTCAAAAAGTACTAACTCTTTTCTTAATATTTCGAAATCAGTAAAATGGGTATTAAATTAAGGGGTAACACCACTGTAAAAATCTAAAATAAAGCGTTTTTTGCCATTTTTTTTTTTAAATGGAAGGAAAAGTAAGAGGATAATAATATTCAAGGATGTTATTAATCATGTCTTCAAGTACTAAAAAAAAATAGTTATTCAAAAATAGTACAAAATGGCGACGCTGGAGTCATTCTCGTGAAGCATGTTGAATCTGCGGAACGCAGTGTAACTGATGCAAATTTGAATTTGGAAAAAAACAAAAAATTTTCTCTTAATCTATATGAGTATAGCTAGAGAAATACGTAGGGGATTTTGAAAATATTAATTTTTGTGTGATTGGCGAGCATTTAAAGTAACAAGTTCAATTTTTGACAAAAAAAAGGACAATTATTTGTCAATAAATTTTTCGTTTCTAAGTTTTTCAAAACATATAAAACGCGAATCAAATTCTGCTACAAGGCTATCTATAAAATGCATGTATTCTTTGAAATTACAATTACTGTCATATTCTTTAAGAAGAATCTGACAAGAAGGAAAAAAAAAGAAAAATGTTATTATTTAAATGAGATTTGAATAGCTGTAATTTTTTACGAAAAGAATCGACATGACTAACTAATTAAATATTTTGATTCGGTCTTTGTATCTTTAAATTTAGAAGTCTGAGTTGATTAGTTATGTCAGTAATAAAAGCGAGTTCGGAAAGAATTGCTGTATTTTTCAAAAAGGAGATATATTCTTCAAATTTTTGATTATTCATTTCTTGCAAGAAAAGGGGGATCTTTTTTCTTATTGCAAAAAATGTTTCCAAACATTTTGCAGCACTAAGCCAACGTACTAGCTTATTTTTGTACCTGTCATACTTTTTACGCCGTCAGTCGTAATCGAAAAATATTTACGAATATCTAAAAAAAAATGTTTCATACAAAAGTTTTACGGCATAAATACCTCTATTTAACTATGCTATTTATTTTAATCAAAAAAATTTTTTTTTCAAAGAAAAAAATTTGTTTTTGAAAAAAAATTTTTTTTTAAATAAATAACATAGTTAAATAGAGGTATTTATACTGTAAAACTTTTGTATGAAACATTTTTTAATACTTTGTTTAGTTTACGAGATATATCCAGAAAAGGCAAAAATTCAACATTTTTGAAGGGTGGTTTCAACCCTTTAAACCGTTTATAAGCACCAACTTTTAATTTCTAAATTCATGTATTCACCCCCTCTACATTTATGCCAAGTTTCATTAAAATCAGAATTTTCGGGTTCGCGAGGTTCCCTTGTGAGTATTTTTACTCGAATCATACAAAATGATTTTTCATGTGTCGAGGAGCTTTTAGATTTTGTATGCTTACGTGACACAACAACGAGTCTCGATATTTTTTTGGCAGTCGAAGACTTAAAAAATTTAATGTAGATTTTCGTAAATGTTTTTCGATTACGACTGACGGCGCAAAAAGTATGACAGGTACAAAAGTGGGATTTGCCAGAATTAAAGCAACGAAATATTAATATTCCAATTATACACTGCATAATACACCAAGAAGCACTAAGTAATAAGGCAGTAAAACTGTACTGGAGCTATAGAAACGGTAACAAAAATAATTAACGTTATTAAAGGTGGAGATAAATTTTTATTCCATCGAAAATTACAATTATTTCTTGAAGAACATAATGCTGTTTATACCGATGTCCCACTTAATTGTCCAGTACGTTGGCTTAGTGCTGCAAAATGTTTTGGAAACATTTTTTGCAATAAGAAAAGAGATCCTCCTTTTCTTGCAAGAAATGAATAATAAAAAATTTGAGGAATATATCTCCTTTTTGAAAAATACAGCATTTCTTTCCGAACTCGCTTTTATTACTGACATGAGTAATCAACTCAAACTTCTAAATTTAAAGCTGCAAAGACCGAAAATATTTCTCAATTAGTTAGTCATGTCGATTCTTTTCGTAGAAAATTACAGCTATTCAAATCTCATTTAAATAATAACATTTTTTATTTTTTTTCCTTCTTGTCAGATTCTTCTTGAAGAATATGACAGTAATTGTAATTTCAAAGAATACATGCATTTTAAAGATAGCCTTATAACAGAATTTGATTCGCATTTTATATGTTTTAAAAAACTTAGAAACAAATTAATTCTTTTTGAAAATTCTCTTACAGCGCCAATCGAAGAACAGCATCTTGATTTGCAAAATGAATTATGCGATCTACAAAATGATATATCATTAAAAACAATTAACAAAACCGGTGTTGATTTTTTAAAAATTTTATCAAAGTCGTCCTATTCCAAACTTTATGATTTTGGTCTTTGAATATATTTTATGTTTGGGTCCACATATTTATGCGAGACTTCATTTTCCAAAATGAAAATTATACAAAATGAAAAACGTTCCCGTTTAAGCAACAATTCCTTACTGTGTCTTATGCGGCTTGCTACGAGCAATATAAAAGTCTCTGATATTTCTTCTCTTGCTTGTAAAAGATCTCGAAAATCTTAAATTTTTTATTTAATTATTTAATTCTATTCCTATTTATTCATTCAAAAGGTCATTTTTGTCATCAGTGGATTAGGCCTACTGGGGATAAAAAACACTTTAAAAAAAAACGCGTCGACAATAGTACTTCATGGGTGACGAGGAAAGCTATTTGAAAGATACATTTACGAGAGATACGTTCCTGAGACTCGCACGGTTGGTAGGCCGCGCGCGCGGCACGCGGAGCAAGACGAATAGTGGGAGGCAGAGCCCGCTGAAATCGGCCAAGAAGTGCATTTCTTGCCGACCTGTTTTATATTATAACATTTTATATATGTAAAATAGTTTTATATACATAACATATATTAATAATAAAATTATTAATATTCAATTATTTAATAAAAATAAAAAGTACTTAACGAGGAAAATATTTTAGATACAACCCTTTTGTACAAGAGCGCTGAAACGTGTTGGAAGGAGTGCGAATCGGCGGTGGAGAAAAGCGGATACGAATTGAGTTAAATGAGATGCACTTAATTCTCACAATCACATTTATTTCTTTTGTCACATAAATAACAGTTGATTTCTTATAATTGTCGTTATCACTAACGAAATTGCTTTCAGAGTTTTACTCGTCACGCTGGACGAGAAGAAGGAAAGAAAAAAAGGCGGTGATCAACTCCGATCAGAAAAACGTTGTCGCGGCGATAATCCGAGGTCAATCGCTTCTGCTGTGCGCGATCGCGGTTCGAAGTATTTTATTAGCTCCCGGGCTGGCAGCGTGATGGAATCTTTGGTGCGTGCGCTGGCCGAGCATGCGGAGCGAAGTGTCTGTCATGCAAACCTTTACCAAGTGTGTACAGCACAGGCTTATCTGTTGTGATAAACAAAGAAGGAAGGTCGATAATAATCCATCGAATTTTACAATGCCTATGCTGTACAGAGTTCGCGAAAAGCTAAAGCTTTAACGATTCTGAACACCTCCAGTATACTTCTTTAGAGTGACCCAGTATACTTGTTTAGTCGTGCCTGAGGCGTTCACATATGTTCGGCGGCTGGGCCGTCAACGAGCGGTAGTGGAGGAACGGTGGGCGTCGCCTCTGAAATCTGCTCGAATAGGGCAACTAACGTCGGGCACTGATTTAGTACAAGAGCTGAATGAAGACGATTTTGATCGACGTCTAGACGTTTTGTGATCTAATAATGGAAAGAATAGATGCAGAACCTGATCTTCTTTACAACATAGTTTTTTCAGACGAAGCAACGTTTGAAATTAACGGTAATATTAATCGACACAATTGTAGATTTTGGTCGGATATAAATTTTTATTGGAAACTAGAATTTCATACTCAATATCAGGATAAAGTAAATGTTTGGGCAGATATTTTAAATAATACTTTGATAGGTCCATTCTTTATTGAAGAAAGTTTAAATACTGTAATGTATGAAGATATGTTGAGAAACCAAATAATTCCTGCGATAAGGGCTATTGTTAGTGAAGACATTGAGAACACTTGGTTTAAACGGGGTGGTGCTGCGCCACACTATGCAAGAAATGTTCGTAATTATTTGAATGTAGTCTTCGCTGAAAGATAAATAGGGAGGAGAGGTCCTATTGAGTGGCCAGCTCGATTGCCAGACCTCTCACCTCTCGACTATTTTCTATGCTGCTACCTGAAGAGTAAAGTTTATGTTACAAAACCACAGGATCTGTGTCGTCGAATCCTTGATGAAGCTGTGCTCATTCCCATTGATTACATTAGGAACGCTACTTCAGGATTTGACGATCGACTAGCACACTGTCAAACTGTGAATGGTGGACACTTTGAAAATTTGTTGTGAACTTGCTTTGAAAAGGTAGATCCTTCATTGATCTTGCCTTAACTGGCCGGATATTTTCCGATTTTGCCTTAACTGGCCGGATCCTTCCTTGATCTTACCTTAACTAACCAGATCTTTTCCGTTTTTGCCTTAACTGGCCGGATCTTTCCTCGATCTTACCTTAGATGACATATCCATACATAATGTACCTCTTGTACATAACTGAATAACCGATTGGACTGTGACGTCTGCTATATATATACATTGATCGTCAAGTGGAATGCAATATATACATATATATATCAGTAAATGTCACATATAGTTGCTACGAGTAATTTGTTGACATTTTTTAAATGTTTATATAATACTTAATAGATACTAATAGATATCATTATATGCACTTGAAATGAGGTTATATCAAAGTAATACTTACAAAAAGAAATGTATGCCCCAAAAAGAAATGTGTCCTTTCTTATATACATTTGGACATCCTTTTATTACGCACTTTATTGTCATTTTATCTTCTTTGATACGTTGTAGTAGCAAAAAAAGAATAATGCTTTCAGCGTATAAGCATACATAAGCGCCCAAAGGGAACGCTGTCATAATATATAAATGTATATATATACACACACGCACACATATATATATATATATATATATATATATATATATAACGTGGATATTTCTGTATAATGAAACTAAACAAAATTACTTTTTTTTAAAAGGTTAAAAAACGCGTCAAGTGTGTATGCTTCTTTAAGGAAAAAGCTATAAATAAAAGAACAAAAAATTTGTTTTTTTTTTTTTTACAAAAATAATGTTATGAAGTAAATGCGCCAAATATAAGAACATACAAAATTTTTTAATTATTTTATATATTACAAAAAAGCGCTTAACCTTAATCGCTAAAACGGGTCGTTAAAACCTAATGACCCATTAATGTCACACAATATGGAAATTATTTGTACAAATGAAGTAATGAAAAAATAATAACCAATCGTCAAAAACTTTATAAGGATGAAAAAGATATATCAAATACATAAATACATTACAAAATGGTACGGAATCAATACAACTAGCCAAGTATATAAAAAAAAAGACTTAGAAAAGCAACGGAAAGAGTAACGAATCGTTACTTTTTTAGTAACGGTGAAAAATGTAACTAGTTACTTTTGAGAAT
Source organism: Monomorium pharaonis (assembly GCF_013373865.1). Taxonomy (NCBI): domain Eukaryota; kingdom Metazoa; phylum Arthropoda; class Insecta; order Hymenoptera; family Formicidae; genus Monomorium; species Monomorium pharaonis. Next base: position 18,472,204 of record NC_050471.1, read on the forward strand.
CAATAACAAGCAACGGTAACTAGTTACATTTTTTACTTGGTAATGAGTAATGGTAACTAGTTACTTTTAAAAAGAAACTTTCCCATACCTGATAAATTAATCTATGAGAGTAATATATGAGAGAAATAATGTCTCAGATTGTCTAGATTACAAGTAATTACGAGTAAGATTAAAGATTACTCATTTCAATTTACAGTTTTAGATTCTTAATTTACCTTAAAGGAGCACATTCATACACTTGTAGCTTTTTCTACGATTTTTAAAAATAATATTTTTGGATAATGTTTGACAGCTGTCAAAATTCAATTGCAATGACAGTTACTTTCGCAACACGAAATGAGTCAAGCAAAAAACGAAAAAAATGGTGTGATACATAGGCTGATACGTACTTCACAGTACACACTGATTTTTTAATGGACTAAATATTACAGACGCGCGTTTTACGCGCGCTATTTAACTTTTTATTTTTTACTTTTTAAAAATAAATTGCGATAATTGTATAGATAACATTAATTCAAATTATCATTTGTTAATTCCGCGATGACAGTCAACATTGTCACAATTTGACAGTTTGTCAAAATTTAATCGCAATGATAGTTATTCTCGTAACACAAAATAAGCGCTGCAAGGAAATCGATCAGCTTCGTGGAAAATTGTCTACAATAAAATCGGTAACATCTCCTTTTTAAGAGTGGATTATTATTTATATGGTTTACATCAATGCTCGGAATTAGTTGCACATTTCGGGCCGATTCCTGAGGCACCGCCTGCTATATCTCCACTACCGTTCTAGGCTCGACGGCCGAGCCACCGATCGTGCGCGTGACGCTGTGTCTCAGGAGCTCCCTTTGATAAATATACCTGGATCCGCTTGATTAAAAATTTCTTTGCGCTGTGAATAATTTTTATTTTTACTGATAATTAAAGTTATTGATATTATACAGGGTGTCCCAGAATGAATAATTTTTATTTTATAGAATGAAAGAGAATAAAATTTTAAACTAAATGTTCCTTTAAAAATTTTGGCTTAGACTATTATTTACTAAATTATTAATAAATAAAATTGATCAATCAAACGGCGCGCGGCCGGCATACGCAGCAGCGTAGCGTGCCATGTGGCTCCACGGGCTCTCCACGCGCTTATTACACATTCTCTTACTTAAAACTTTATTTTTATTTTTTATATTAATGAATAAATAAATAAATTTAAATTAATAAATAAATAGAGAAATAAATAACTAAATAAACTAATAAGTAAATAGATAAAAATAAATAAAATTAGAAATTGTTTTAATAATTTATTATTTTTTATTTTTAGTTGTTAATTATTTATTTGTGTACTTGTATTTATTTAATTATTTAAAATATTTATTTGATTTAATTACTTAATTCTCATAGTTGATTTGGCAGCGATAGACAAAATTAACTACGGAGAGTGTGTTATACAAAGATATAAAAAAAATTGTTGATAAAAAGTATTAAAATAAATTGTTAGTAAACAATTTGTTTAAACAATTTTTTAAAGAATTATTTCAGCATGTGTTTTTTTTAATTATTAGAGTGATTTTTTTGTAGCAAAGGAGCTATCAATTTTTACTTAAAAACAGTTTTAAAAAAAATGTTTAAACAATTTCTTAAATAATTTCTTAATATCGATATGCATCATGCGTTCCTTATGCAATTTTTCCCGTAGAATTCGGTGCTATTATTTTAAATTCAATTAATAAAAATAATTCGTATTCTACCATTTTTTATTTTTTTCTTATTATTTGAAAACATTTTTTAAAGAGGAGAGGAAGGAGTAAAATAAATTAAAATTTTTTTTTATTTAAAAGTAAAACATTTTTACGTAAATTGCGGCTAAGATTTGTTCCACGTTTTAGGTTTTTGTGGCCCTAAAAACACATGCTGAAATAATTCTTTAAAAAATTGTTTAAACAAATTGTTTACTAACAATTTATTTTAATACTTTTTATAAACAATTTTTTTTATACCTTTGTATAACACACTCTCTGTAGTTAATTTTGTCTATCGTTGTTAAGTCAACTATAAGAATTAAGTAATTGAATCAAATAAATATTTTAAATAATTAAATAAATACAAGTACACAAATAAATAATTAACAACTAAAAATAAAAAATAATAAGGAATTGAAATAATTTCTAATTTAATTTATTTTTATTTATTTACTTATTAGTTTACTTAGTTATTTATTTCTTTATTTATTTATTAATTTAAGTTTATTTATTTAATTATTCATTAATATAAAAAATAAAAATAAAGCTTTAAGTAACGGAATGTTGAATAAGCGCGTGGAGAGCCCGTAGAGCCACATGGCACGCTACGCTGCTGCGTATGCCGGCCGCGCGCCGTCTGATTGATTAACTTTATTTATTAATAATTCAGTAAATAATAGTCTAAGCCAAAATTTTTAAAGAAACTTTTAGTTTAAAATTTTATTTTCTTTCACTCTGTAAAATAAAAATTATTCATTCTGGGACACCCTGTATATACATTTATAAATATCTTTGTATGTATACATGTATATATATTTAGCAATAATATAATGTAAAAATTGCAATTTTGTCAATAGTTCTCCACATTACTTACAAGTAATACTAGGGAAGTGCCATACGACGATTTTCCTGAAACTTGGCATACAAGTAGTACATGGAAAACTATTGCACACGTATATTGTTATATTGAGTCGCATTCATTTGACCAACAATCACTTGACCGACAGTTCACTTGATCGACACCACTTGGTTGACAGTACACTTGACCGACACGATCATTTGACCGACAGTTCACTTAACCGACACCACTTGGCCGACACACTTGCCCTGAGTGAGTCCCAGTGCGCACAGTAATAAATGGACACAGCAGGCTGAGTGAAACGGACACAGTAACAAACAGACACAGACCAAACGGACACAGTAACAAATGCGCACAGATCAAATGCGCACGGACCAAATGCGCACAGACCAAACGGTCACAGTAACCAACAGACTTACCACATGGGTTGCGACTTCTCAGGGCATTCCTACCGATGGGTGGGTGCGGGAGGGGGGAGAAGCCCCCTTTGCACCCCCCCCCCGTGTGTGTGTATGTGTGTGTGTGCAAAGTATTTTCTGCACCACATGGGTTTGCGACTGTGCGCATTTGATCTGTGCGCATTTGTTACTGTGTTCGTTTGTTACTGTGCGCATCTGGAACTCACTCAGGGCAAGTGTGTCGGCCAAGTAGTGTCGGTTAAGTGAACTGTCGGTCAAATGATCGTATCGGTTAAGTGTACTTGTCGGTCATGTAATTGTCGATTAGGTGATACTGTCTGTCAAGTGTGCTGTCGGCCAAACTGTGTCGGTCAAATGAACTGTCGGTCAAATAATCGTGTCGGTTAAATGTACTTGTCGGTCATGTAATTGTCGACTAAGTAATACTGTCGGTTGAGTGTACTGTCGGCCAAACGGTGTCGGTCAAATGATTGTCGGTCAAGTGTACTGGACCCGTTATATCAACCCGAAAGCCGTTTGAAGGATAGAAATTACCCTTATCGATTTTGGGGGTAGGCTCGATTATTTTACGAATTATTTTTGCGAAATCCGGTAACTAAGGGTTTTTGGAGTCGCTGATAACAAATCTGAAGTCCGTTTTTAAGAATTCAAAATGGCGGATCCAATATGGCAGTTGTATTTTTCAAAAGTTTTATACCCTGTCAAAAAATGCGAAAATTGCCAAAAAGTAAGAAATGAGCATAACTTTGAGGCAAATTTGTAGCAAAAAGCTTTTAATCGAAAACTACCCTTAACAGTAACGAAACATCGAAAACCATCCCTACAAGTAGTGATGCATCTAAAAATCTAGTTAAGAAACGTCGTAGTCATTATTATTATTATCGTTGTCATCATCCGGTCGCCAGGAAAAATGGTGGGGGTTTGTACTGTTGCTTTCCGCGCGATAGTTGAAATGGACACTGGAATTTACGTATCTTGATTGGCGCTGAACATGCATTTGAACTAGCATTGCTGATTGGCGGATCGAGTTCGCGCCGTTTGTGTATCTTAGGGTGTTCCGTTTCACTCATGATGCGCATAAGACATTATTCATCCTTGTTTAACATTTGACGAATAATAAGCATGAACAATACATTATACGCATCATGCATGAAACGGAACGCACCCATAGTATATGTTTTGTGCGTGTGTTGAGATTATTCGCGGCAAGTTTCACGGCGATGATGTGACATTTTGAGGTAGAATGTTAAACTCATTTCTCTATTATCATGCTGTTTTAAACTCCTTGAAAAAATCGTGTAGAAATTATGATAATGAATATGACTTAAAAGTGTATGGAATATAATATGGTTTATTGGTAGAGTTACACGAGATGTGAGCCCTCGTGAGAAAATTTTGAAATTTTGACCCCGGAATCTGAAAGAGCAACTCTTTTTATGTAGAAGAGCATATTTTGTTTTAAGTTTTCATGTGATCTCATCACTTTTCTGAGCCGAAAACCAATCGACTATAAAATGTCCGCTTGGGAAGTAATGGGTTAAGACACATCCTCCCGGATTTTCAATCAGGATTCAGACCAAACAAGTCCTGCCTTGATAATCTCGCTGCACTCGCGAGTTTCATACACCACTCTTCTCTACATAATGAAATAGTATTTGCGTATTTATTGACATTACACGTGCTTTCGACAATGTCACTCTTACAATTCTTTCAGATCTTTTAGATCTTGGCATCTCGGCAAACGTCAGACATTTTATAGCCAACCTCATATTTCAAAGAGAAGTATATTTTATTTTAAATGGGGATCTCTCTGGTCCCTTCCTTTCTCGGAAAGGTATCTTACAAGGATTCATTTTTAGTCCCACGGTTTTCAACCTCTATTTCAGAAATTTGTATAAATGCGTATCACCAGAAGCCAGAATTATTTAATATGCAGACGATCTAATTGTATTCGCTACATCCAATAACATTTCTAAAGCTATACAAACTGTGCAAAATTTTCTCGATCAAATACACGCATTTCTTCGCAATCGGGGGCTTGACATCTCTCTCGAAAAGTTTAAATATATGATCTTCCGAAACAAACGTTTCCCCAAGGACTTTCATTCAATAACATTTAACTTAAGCATTGGCACTTTCCGCATACCTAAAACAGACTTAATTAAATTTATAGGTGTCATTTTAGATGAAAAATTATTCGGTAAATTACACTTTTTTTACATAATTCAAAAAGGTAAAAAAATAGCAGACATGATTTTATCACTGACCGGTGTACCCTGGGGCTCACCTCCGCTTACTTTTTGTTCTTTGTAAAATACTTTTCAGAAGTATCATTGAATATGGATGTCAAATATTCCGTTACAACTCTAAAAGTTCATAGTTCATTAACTTTAAGTTCATTTGCACACCGTTCAGTTGGACACAAAAAGAAACGGACACATATATACGCACGCGCGCGCGCGCACGCACGCACACACACACACACACACACACACACACACACACACACACACACACACACACACACACACACACAAGGGGGGGGGGAGAGAGAGAAGCGTTTATTTAAACATTCTAGGGCGAGCCCTCTAAGAACGTACAATGTGCGGTAAAATAGGTAGTACATTATGATATGTGAGGTTGAGCTGTGGTAAGCAGAATATGCAGGTTGAAGCGAGTATATAAAAGCGTAGATTATACAGTATGCGAATTGTAGACAACGAGCGCAGAGCAGAGTACGAAAAGTGGGTAAATAGAAGCAGAGTAACAATATTTGCAGTACTATAAGTATGAGAGCAAAATTAAGTCGATGGATAGCGTGGGTGATAATAGAGGCTACTGAGAGCCTAAATTAACGGACGCGATTCGCCATAGATGGTCGAAGAGCCTGCGCTTAAAGGCTGCGTATGAGGGTGATCGTTGCATGGCTGTAGGGAGCGAATTCCAGAGTGTAGTGCTGACGTAATGGAAAGATCGTTGGTAGGTGGTGGTTCTACAGGTGGGGATGGAGATTAGGAGGGATGGTGCGCGATGTGGAGCGGAGGGGTACATGATAGTGAAACATGGAGGTTAGGTATTCGGGGTTGCGTGAAGTTAGGATTGTGTAGATGAAGCAGCCGATGAGATGAGCCCTTCGATCATCCGGAGACAGCCAGGTCAGCCTTCTATAGTAGGGCGTGACGTGATCGTCCCTGCGGAGACCGAAAATAAAACGCAAGCACGCATTCATCAGCCTCCTCAACCTGAGTCTCTATTGACCTGTTAGGTCGGTGAAAGCAGCCGCGCAGTAGTCGAAAAAGGGGAGGATAAGCGAGGACACCAGGCGAATTCGCAGCGGTGTTGCTAGACAATTTTTATACAGTTTTAGTCGCTAGAGGGATTTGTTTATTTTGTTGGAACAGAGTTTGATGTGCTCGGATCAGTTAAGGGTACTAGTTAGCGCAATTCCTAGATTGATTGCTCGGTCAACAAAGGCGATGGGCGAGCCGTTGACGGTGAGTTTATGATCGAGGTTATGGGCCTCTGAAATGATGTTAACATACCTTGAGCTACCAAGGAGCATGGCCTTGGTTTTACCCGCATTCAGTTTAAGACCATTAAGGTCCGCCCAGCGCTCGATGGCGGCAATGTCTTCGCTCATCCTCTCTAGGGCTGAATCAAGATTAGAGGGGTGGGTGTGTATATAGATTTGGAGGTCGTCCGCGTGTAGAATATGTTTACAATTTTTTAGAGAGTGCCTGAGGTCATTTATAAATATGGCGAAGAGAAGGGGTCCGAGGACCGAGCCCTGAGGGACTCCCGTTAGGATAGGATCCCAGTGCGAAAAGGAGCCATCGGATCCTCGCACTCTCTGATGACGACCGGAGAGATAGGATTGAAACCAAGATAGAGTGGGGACACGTTAAGGCAGCTGAGCTTATAGAGAAGTAGCTCATGGTTGACAAAATCAAAAGCCTTTGTGAAATCGAATAAGACGAGCAGGGTGACCATTCGGTTGTCGATGGCCAGCTTGACGTTATCGACAAGCTTGACTAGCGCTGTTTGCGTGCTATTGCCCTTGCGGAAACCGGTTTGGAATGGATCAAGGTGTTTATGCTAGGTGAGTAGAGAGCTGGTCGTAGACGATACGCTCTAAAACTTTAGAGAGATAGGGGAGAGTGGAGATAGGACGGAAATCGGATGGGGATTGAGGGTTCTTAATTTTAGGAAGGGGAATGACATGGGAAAGCTTCCAGTCGGAGGGAAAAGAGAAGGAACCAAGAGATTGATTGAAAAGATCTAGGATAAAGTAAAAAATCACCGGTAGGCCGTCCATGATGAGACGTCTGTTTATGTTGTCAGGTCTGGAGGAATTAGAGGAACAGAGGGTGAGTGCTTTCCGTAGGACAATGGGGGTGACATGTTGGAAGTATAGGGTGGCGGGATCTGAGTATGAGGATGATCATACTCAGGGATGAGGACGATGTTGGTTGTAGGGTTTGCAGTGAGAAAGGATGTTGTGCGATAGAGGGAGGAGAGTGGGTGAGGGTACTGGGGAAGAAGAGGAAATGAGGGAGGAGGGAGTGAAAGAGTTGGTGGATGTAAAAAAGGCGTTAAGTTGATCGAGTGGAAGGTCAGAGGGGGAGAAGGATCTTGATCTTCCGAGGCCAAGAGATCTAAGCTCTGACCACAGGCGCGATGGTTGGGAAATAGATCCCAATCGGTTTGAGAGGTAGGCTTTTCTAGCCCTGTCTATGAGCTTTTTTGTCTCATTGCGGAGGGATTTAAAGGCGTTCCAGAGGTGGGGGGAAGGGCGGAGAAGGTACGCCCGGCGGCAAGAATCCCGTTGTCGCATCAGCGATCGGATAGCGCTGTTGAGCCAAGGAACAGGAGGGCGTTTGGCAATGAAGGAACGAAGAGGAGCATGGAGGTCACGAGCGTGTATAAGATGGGAGTTTAAGGTCAAAAGTCTAGTGTCGAGGGTGGTAGGATGATGAAAAACGGACCAGTCAGAGAAGTAGAGTGAGCTGCGGAAACGGTCAAGGTCGAAGTGTGTCACGTGCTTGAATGTGACGAGGTGGCAACCGATGTGCGTAGAGATTAAGAGTGACCTCGATCAGATCGTGTGAGGAGAGGAAAGAAAGTGGTTGCTGGGAGTAAGATAGGAGTAAGGATTTGTCGCTTAGCAGGCAGTGGTCAATTCGAGTGTGGGAGGAGGAAGTATGGTGGGTATTACAGTAGGGAACTATGTAAAGGTGATTAGAGGTACAGAAGTTGAATAGGAATTTAGAGTCAGGGAAGCGAGTATTTAGGTCAATGTTAAAATCGCCTATTAGCACGGCGTTGGGATAGGATGGAAAGAGTCGCTCAAATTTAACCTGAAAGTCGGAGAGATGTCCAAGTTTAGGTGGTTGATAGAGTACACCTAGTAAGAAAGGCCGTGACATGGCGGGAGAGACTCGCAGGAAAAGATACTCAGGTTTACCAAAGTAAGTCTCAGGTGAGGAAGCAAGAGGGGTGACCCCGATCCCGGAGCGCGCGAACAGACCAATGCCCCCTTCCCCCCTACCCCGTCTGTCGTGTCTGAGGAGTTTGTACTCGGGTAGCGCGACTAGGCAATCGGGCATGTGGGCCTTGAGCCAGGTCTCAGACATTGCTATAAGATCGTATCGATCCCGCAGGAAGTGGTCGCGAAATTCTTGGAAGTGGGGGAGGAGGGATTGGCAGTTTACGTGGCACAGTCGAAGTGGGTTGAGGTTTGTGACAGGGATAGTAGAAGCGCGTCAGGTCCTCTGTTGTGAGGGTTTCTTTGGAATCGCACCGTTAGCCCCCCCAGTCGCGCCGCTCACGGATGGGGGCATCGGCTTGGGTATAGCGTCGGAGATTTGCGGGGTTGCGGGGGGCGCAAGAATAGACGGTCCGTCGTCACCCGAGCCAGGGTAACCACCACGATATTAGGGGTGGCCGCAGGCTGCTGGACGGCCACGGTGGCAGAGGGTGTAGCGGGAGGCTGAGGAGCAGCAGCGAGGGTGGAATTTAGGTGCGCAGTATCGCGAATTTTAATAGGCGTGGAGTTAGAGTGGAGCATCACGTAGATGTATCCATTCCGCGTCCACGCTCGGTACAGTAAACTGCTCGCAACAGCTCCTCTGGCCCGGGCAAAGGCGCGACGCGTAGAAGCGAAAAGCCTCTGAGTGACATCGATACGCGAGTCGGATAGAGAGTCGGATACCTCAGCGCCCTCGAGGGCACCCTTTGCACGTTTGCAGCGAATCCATTGATTGCGGACCTTGTTGGAAGTAAGGCGGACGACCAGCGGGCGGTGGCGACCATTAGAGGCAGGTATGCGGTAGCAAGTCTGAATGTCGTCGGGGGAGACTACCACGCCGAGCACGGAGGCAATGTTCCTTACTAGCTCGAGAGGATTTTCAGGGGAGAATTCTTTTACTCCAAATATGATAAGCTCAGAGTTGAGCCTCTCCCGCTCGATTGCGTCGAGTCGAGCCTCAAGCCGGTCGTCCGCACCAGAGGAGGTGCTAGCGGTGGTCGGTAGCTGCACGGGACGCTCGAGTGCGTCAACCCGTTCGTTCAATTTTCGCATAGTTGCGGTGAGCGCGTCCGTCCTCGATGTAAGTTCGCTGTACGTGGCGATGCAGCGTGAGATGTTGAGCTCCAGTGTTGATAATTTGGTGTTGATCGCAGTAAGGCCCTGAAGCTGGTTCTCGATATTTGTCATCTTTTGGAGCAGCGAGGAGATGGTATCCTCGAGACTGCGAGTCCCGTCGTGGGATGATATGGTAGGTTCCCCCACCATCGAAAATCCGGAGCCAGCACTCCAGCGCGAAGCGCGAACCGCGCAAACGGGACAGGAGAAGCCGGTGCCGTCCTCGGCGCTCTTTAAGATTCGCGGGCCAGCGATGAGTTGGATACAGTCGGCATGAAAGACATGATTGCTCTCACAAGCGCCAGACAGAGCATATGTTGGCGAAATAAATTTTTTACAGTGCGCGCAAGAAAGTGTCATTCTGCGGATCGATCGTATAGTAGCTGGTCCGACTTTCAGGCGCCTGACAAAATAACACGGCTTGTTTTGGCAACGCACTCACCGCGTGATTCTCGTGGCTGCGATGTAGAGGGGACCAGACAGCGAGCGAAGACGCGTGCGTAGAGAGAGCAGCCGGAGTAGAGGTGGAAGAATGACAGCCGACTCAAGAAAATCGCTGTCCCGGAAGCCGAAAAATTTAGGAAAATCCGAGAATGCGAGAATGCGTCAAGAAAAGACGCCAGTGGTCACTCACCGTACCAGCAAAGCGTCAAGTTAAGTCGCCCTTGACAGTCAGCCTGCAAGAAAAGCGCCCCGCAGGGCAGAAACCAGCAGTATCTAAGCACTAAAAGCTGAGCGATCAAAACACGTCCGATCGATACTTACGCCATGACAGAGAGGGCCAATAAGAGGGGGTGCAAGGGGGACCTTCGGCCCCCTTCCCACACAATTACACAAGACAGAGAAACAATCTATTTTCATTCAACTTATATGGATACCTGGCCACGAAGAAATACCCGAAAACGAGCGCGTAGACTCCTTAGCAAGAACTGCTGCCTTCCAAGGAAGGACAGGCCTTCTTTTAAACTTTCCCACAGCGACATCCACGCACTAGCAAAAAATATACAGCCGATAAAATGCTTCTTCCTGCACTACCTTTGCTTCGCTGCTTTTTTCACAGGACGCAAGCATTTTGAACTATATCAAAGCAACCTTTGACAGTCATAGTTCTTCAAATCAAAACTCACTCGCATGGAAATTACCATCGTCCATTGCATCACTCTAATAAAAGTACGTGATAGCCACGTTAATGCTACGTGGATCGGTATCGTGAAATGACGTGAATATTCAAGTGGACATTCCCTCAAAAACGGTACTAGAATTTATGTGGATGCAATTATAGATTCGATGTAGAAACCATGTAAAAATTTTACGAACTTTAGAAACATTCTCGTAATATACATATACTCTCTCTTGGAGTGAAATGTTACTTGAAAAGAATGGAATTTTACTCTAAGGCTTAAAGTCTAAGCGATAGTGAAATACGGCCACTCGAAATGGAGTGACAGCTCACTTTTTATAAGAATAAATTTTTCGCTCGATAAGTGATCTTATTATTTGACTGGAGTGAAAGTCATTTTTCTTGTAGTGAATTGTTTGTAGCGAATTCGATGCAATGATGAAAAAAGAATATTGCATCCACGTGGCTAACTGTAGAGAAACCTGCATTCCTGTAACAACGTAATCCATGTAAATCACGTGGATTCCATGTGAATGTCACATAACTGTTTTATTGGGGTCACAGCTGATTGCTGCTGTAGCTTTTCTCTTGTATCCACTAATTAGAATATTGTATTTTAAATTATCCATCGATGGATGTGGCCATTCTGGTGCCATATCATATATTTATTTAATCTACTTTTTGTTTACTAAAATAATACAATTTAATATTTAAAAAATATATTTAATAAAAGCTTAACTGTTAAATACTTATAATTTTTTCCATTAAATCTACATTTTTTTACATGAAAATCAAAATTCTTTAATATTTTTGATATATTAATGTGTCTTAAAGTTGATGCTATCATATTTTACATAACATTTTTTAATTTTAATTTATTTTTTAATCTAAATAAATTAAAGATTTTTTCTGCAACTATTATAACCGTTAATATGTCAACTCTTGTATATCGCAAGAAATCAAAACTTTTTCTTTGCATAAACGAAGATGATACTTTGTTACATTCGTTTAAAAGTTAATAAGTATTGCACTTAATTTTTTCTGAAGTTGGCCTTTCAACAAAGCCTGCAATATGTTCAGTTGTGTGCGCAGATATAGAGTTTATTACACGTAAATGTGTGTCGTTTATGAGCATAGTGTTACAGTATAGGGTTTATATATATATATATATATATATATGTACGCAGTTTTCAGCCGTTATATTGGAGCCGCCATATTGGATTTTTCCTCTCCTTCTTCCATTACAAAAAAAAAATTATAAAAATTTCTGCTGGTGACCAAAATGTAGCTCATAACCTCAACTTTCGAAAGCATTCTGGCGTTTTGAAAAATCCAATATGGCGGCTCTAATATAACGGCTGAAAACTGCGTACACCAGAAAATTTCACTTATATGTAAATTTATCATTAAATCACGATGAATTTTTGGGAAAACCATTTTCAAGAGTACTCGAAGGTGCTCTTTTAGGAACTGGTCAATTTTTTATTTCATGGATCCCTAAGAGTTGGAAATAAGGGTGGAATAATTTTTACGATTTTTTAAGTTATGTTATCATTTAGCGAAACAAAAGATTTCTATTACATATTTCAACTAGTTCATGGAGATCTATACGTTAATTCTCTATTTTTCTCAACTCTCAGAATGAGAATTAGGGATAGAAGGTAGGCGTTTAAAAAAATAATGTTGGTAATACAAGTACAGAGCGTATGATATATCGTTTTCGACGTTTTCCTGCATGCTTATATTTAATTTGGTGATTATGCATAATAAGGGCGATCTTATCGATTTCAATGATCTTGATATATGTTGTTAGGGTCATTATTCTGAACAACTTTTCCCTACACATGTTACCGCCGCTCGGCCTTAGTTTTCGAGTTATACACAAAAGTTCTTCTTTAATTTCTTGCTTCACTTTTATTAGTTGAAACAGAGAGGAGAGTAGGGTGCAGAAAATGCGTGGGAGGGGTGCAGGGAGAGAGACTTGGTTCCTTTGCTTTGCTCTGTAAACAGGGGAAGTGTAAAAACGGGGGTAAAAAAAGATTTAAAAATGTACCATTGTTTTCCGATTAATATGAAATGAAATTTGTGAAAAGCCGTGAAGTTATATGGTATAGAGAACGCGTGGGTGAGGGAGGGGCTCCGCTTCTCCCCCTCGTAATTTTTTCTAAATCTAAAGCATCAATTTTATGTCGTTATTTGGTTAATGCGAAAAAATTCGAAAGGAACAGCGTGGAAAGTCGCAAATTTATGTGATACTGTATAAGCGTGGACGTCGTTTAGTTTACGTAGAGTACTACCCAGACAGCACATGTAGATTATGAGAACGATAGTAGGATATTGCGAAAGTATATTGCAATATTCGTATAATATTAGAGATACGTCTGTGATATGCCGAATATATACTCATAATGTACTATGTCCGCGTTGCCTTATCCCATAGAATTTCGCTGGCAGTTTGTGAAAATATACCGAATATATCTCAAGAATGTTATACGTATGTCTAAAGTATATCTTCAGTATATTCACAATATGTCTACAATATGTTCGCATTATATGGGCTCATGCATAATGAGGAATAAGGAACAAGGAATTAAACATACAGAATTCTAATTAGCAAGAAGAAAGAAGAAGAGGAATTAATCATTTCGCACATCAGGAAGCTATCGCGAGAAATGAAGTGTAATATCTGTTGAATACGCTTGGGAAATTATGCTCAGATAATTGTAGGTTATAACCTAAATGATATATATATGTATATATTATTATAGTTTACGTTACTATATTATATCTTATGTGCATACCAGAATTATCTGGGCGTAATTCCTGAGAAAACCACGTTGTCCGTGAGTTCGTGTTCGCACGTTCATACCCTACACTTTACCACGTATTTGCGTCACACGGCAGACGAAAATGCGTAACGTTACATGATTCACTTTCGATATTAGGCGGATATTTTGGAAATATGTGATAAATATACATGAGATATATCACATGATATTCTACGGATGTTTTGAGTATATTAGATATAATCTCAGTACATTCAGTAAGAGTTGCGAAGTTCAGTCGCTATATTCTAAGTTTATCTTGAGGATATACCAAAATGACATTCTACTGAGACGTTATATGAATGTTTTACGTATATTCGGTATGATCACAGTACATTATGTATGAGAGTATAATATTCGTACGATATCTGGTGCTGTCTGGGTAATATCATGTATTTATGAAACGTAAAGTAAACGACGTCCACGCTTGTACGGTACCACATAGACTTGCGATTTTCCACCTTGTTAGTTTCCAATATTTTTGCATTAATTAAATAGCGACATAAAATTGAGTTAGAGTTAGAAAAAATTACGGGAAGGGGGTGCAGGGGGAGGGGCGGAGCCCCTCCCCAGTACACGCGTTCTCGATACCATATAATTGGATTGTTTATATATACGCACTGTACTTTTGCGCACTTCTATTCAGGGCACTTCTACCGAGTGAGTCCCAGATGCGCACAGTAATAAACGGACATAATAAAACAGTAATAAAAATTACAAATAATTAAAGCAGAAGATATTTGTTATATGATTATGAAAAAACATCAACAACACCTCATCGGTAGAAAAGGAGCGTCCCAGATGCAAACAGTAATAAACAGGCACAGCAGGCTGAGTGAAACGGACACAGTGTGAAACGAACACAGTGCGAAACGAACACAGTATGAAACGGACACAGTATGAAACGGACATAGTACGAATCGGACACAGTGCGAAACGGACAAAGTATGAAACGGACACAATACGAAACGGATACAGTACGAAACGAACACAGTCCGAAAGGAGGGCCAAAGGCCCCCTTTGATCCCCCGTGCGCGCGCGCGCGCGCGTGTGTGCAAAGCATCCTCTGCACTATATGGATTTGCGACTGTCCGTTTCGTACTATGTTCGTTTCGTACTGTGTCCGTTTTGTACTGTGTTCGTTTTGCACTGTGTCCGTTTCACGCTGTGTCCGTTTCACTCAACCTGCTGTGCCCGTTTATTACTGTGCGCATCTGGGACGTTCCCCTTCTACCGACAAGGTGTTATTGATATTTTTCCATGATCACTTAACAAATATTTTCTGCTTTAACTATTTGTGATTTTTATTAAAGCGTCAGGGAATATTTTGTAATATAAAATTATATATAAATGTATATATTATGTTTCATTCTATTATACATGTTAATCTGTTGTACAAGGATATAATTCACCAATTATTTTAAAAAATTCCACAATACGGTAATTTAGTATAAATTTTCTTTTAAATTGAAATTCGGCTAAATAGCCAATTAGATGAGCATCTTTTGTGCCATAACTCGTTTGCACGAACCTTACGCCAAAGCCTCTATATTTTGAGTATGTGCATCTAACAATAAGTTTTGAAATATATTTTTAATTAATATATTATTATTAATTTTTTTATTTAAATTTATTTAAATTTTATACCTGTACCACTACAAAATTAATCGAATAATTAACAGTAAAATGTATAAAATCTTTATCTTTTAAGCAGTTGTATGTTTTCGAGCAATTTTATATTATAGTGGTGCCGGGAAATATCCATTCTTTAATTACATTTAACAAACATTCTTTCGATCGTTTAGGAACAGGAACAATAAATACACGATCACTTCTTCGCTCATAATCTATTTTCCATCAAAAATCTATTTTCCGTCAATCAATCGCCCTTTATTATATTTTCTTTATCCTAGGTTTTTTCGTAAATTTCGACAATAATATCTTTACCTCCATTTTTTCAGAATGTTTTTTAATCCAAAATATGTACATACCTAATAATTATATAATTAATTTAATTTTGAATAGTATATTAATTATATTTAATATATTATGAATTTTTAAATAAAGATATTAACACCTCACGAAAAAAACTTTGCCAATCAACTATTGTATGATTAGTTAAATCTAATTCATTTTTTAAAAATTCTTGTCGTGGTGGCTTTAACATTATAAAGTACGTTACAAATCGACAAATATTTTTAATTGAAATTTTGCTTCTATTAAACCACGTATGTTTTTGTGCACTTTGTTTAAATGAACATATAACTTTTGTCTTTTTTTTATGTGCATTTATTACATAACACGGTTTCGTAATTTAAATTTTAATGTTTCATTGTTTAAATAGATATCCCACACATTTTACATTTTAAAATATTAATTAAAACATTAGATTGAACTAAAAACTTAATTAAACTATCTCTTTTACTGATCAATGCAAGGAATTTGTGTAATTTCTTAGTTTAATGTATTAAGATGTTTTGGAATATCAAAACAGCTTTTAATATATAAGTTTTAACAAGGTGGTTAATTTGTATTATGCAGTATGGTGTTTTTTGAAGTAAGATCCAAATAAAAGACTTAATTGAGGATTGCCGCAACAATACGCATGCGCATTAATGGACAATATTATAATTTATCATTTTTTATCATTTTCCGACTTACCGACTGTGACGTAACAGCCGCAGGCTGCTGTCCGTCACAAGGGCCTTATCGGCCCTTACGCGTTAACATCACGCGAGTCCTGCGTCTTCCGGCTCGGGAAGGGACGCAAAAGCGTGTTATCTCATGTTTTTGTGTGTGACGTCCCGTGTGTTGTCCGTTTATTAATCGTTAAGGTTTTTACGAGCGCTGCATCGCGAGCGTGGCGGAGATCGGTGGCCCTGGAGATTTATTTAGTAAGTTCTGGCGTCTCGTCTCGACGGAAGGACCTTCCCGGAAGTCACGAAGCAAGATCAACGAGGGATTTGCAGAAGACACTTTCCTAGCGGGGGTCCGCAGGTAATACCGCCCTGATCTTGCCTACAATTTTCATCCCGTAAGAATTCCGATACCGCCGAATCACGATTTCAGGATCCAGCGAAAGCGCGCGAGGCCGGTGTCCCGACGGGGCGACTTCAAATCCGATCCCGCATAAGTTCTGGCGGAGATCGCGACAGCTTGTAATCAGTAAATGCCCTCGTCGAGGAGAAGATGACGTCCCGGTGGCGGAGGATGCGCCCGGCAAGGAGAGAGGAATCTGTCGCAGAGGAGAGGGCCAAAAATTCTCGTGCACGGGGCCCAGCAATATCGACCACCGCGCTTGGATCGATTAGCAAGCGACGGCATGCACGCTGCGCGTTGCGCAAAAATCGATTTTGGAAAACCGCGGCCAATAAGGGTCCGGCTTATCGGAGGCAAGGTGGAGCGCGTCGCCGAGCAGCCCCCGCAGGATCCAGGATCAATCACTCGAGCTGCGGACGTTGTATTGTCTTGTGTGTGCGATCCAGATCCCGAGCTGAGATATCGTGTAAGAGGACGCAGGAGCCGGAAACCTCCCGATCCGGACGAGGCCGAGACGAAAGAGAGACCGGCTTGGTGAGACGAGCGTCGTAGTAAAATTGTAAAGCCACCAATTTCACGATTGGGCGACTTGCGAAAGAGTTTATTACGATCTTGTAGTCATTAGATTAGAGTCACGAATTTATTGGAGTATCGTTGCTTCGCCCGATCGCGCCCGCCCGCGTGAATTCGCTCCGTGCTGTTCGTTCTGTATTACAATCACGTTGCATATACGTCCCGATCCGCAGCCGAGTCACCTGTATTTTCATGGCGTGATTGTATCGTGAGTTACTGTTGTTAATTCTAGTGTAGACCGTCGCACCTTTATAATTTCGTAAAGTCTAATTCACTTTGTTGCATATGTATCGCGAACCTTTTTGTAATTGCGCTCTGGTCAGATTTCATGTAATTGTCCTGTACCACCGTTGGCGAACTGAGAATAATTATCGTGCCCATTGCTTGCAGGATAAAATAACGCGTGGAAGAGCACGAGTCCGTCGCGTGCCGCACGGGCTCGGAGTCACTGTTTGTCCCGATTGCCCTTGGCGAAACCGTTGTTCTATCGGGAGTTTGGCGTCCACCAACGACGCAGGATAAAGCGTGGACAAGTCGGAGAATTCCCGCGTACGTAAAATAACCCGTTTGTTAATTATCCCGTTTTCGCGAAATCTAATTTCAAGCGGTCGTCATCTTGTAACGCGCGCGAGTCACCATTGCCGCTCAACAGAGCCGTACACTTCTATATCGTTCCTGGTTAAATATATTTGTTAATCTTATTGTTAAATTTACGTTGTCTTAATAGTTCTCTCGCCTTCTCGATTCCATCCGCCTGCGCCGAACCTCCCCCTCTGCCATTTTAGGGCTGAGTAGCTGGCTATCGAAGCCGCTAACGCCCCGGTCGCCTAACGAGCGCCCGTTTTTTCCGCGGTCTCATTAGCGTAACGCTAATTTGTGATTTGGCGTAGACAGAGTGGTACGCTTAACGTACCTGGCGCCCAATTACGTATTGCATCGAAGATATTACGAGGAATGGTCGCCCCGACACCCGGGCGGCTCAGGGCCGCGACCAGGGACGGAGGCGAAGTTGGCCGTCGCTCGCGAGCGCGGTGACACGACATCGAAAAATTTTTTAAATTTATTAAAAATTAACAGAATATGAGCGACAATTTTCCTTCTCAAAATCTTATTTAGGGACCAAAATAAACAAAATATAAAAGTTACAAAAAAAAAGGAGAGATTATAATACATATATTTTTACCTTTAATTTGAATAGAAAATGATTATATCTTGTTACCCCCATTAAAGTTCCCAAAATTTAAAATGGCGGATCCAAGATGACAGATAAGAAAGTGAAAGAGGTTTTAACCTTTATAAAATTTAAAATACTAGACATCACAGACGCGCGCTTCGCGCGCGCTATTTGACTTTTTATTTTTTACTTTTAAAAAATATATTACAACAATAACCATCTATACAAATTTGACAGCTTAAAATACAATCGCAATGACAGTTATTCTCGCAACACGAAGTAAGTGCAGCGAGAGAACCAATCAATATCGCGGAAAAGAGGCTTCATTACATGCTTTTTTTAAGATAGAATTATGTAATTATTTATAAATTTACACACACACACACACACACACACGCGCGCGCACAAATATACACACACACAGAAAAATAGCCAATAACATATGTAATTGCGAGCTACTAACTACATAAAATACTCAATACAATAATATTTACTGTTAATGCTCTAACACTCTTCTTTTTCTTCTTTCTTACACACTCTCTCTCTCTCCCTTTCTCTCTCTCTCTCTCTCTCTCTCTCTCTCTCTCTCTCTCTCTCTCTCTCTCTCTCTCTCTCTCTCTCTCTCTCTCTATCTCTCTCTCCGCTCCTTCTTTCTATAAAAGTCGCTGTTTCTCCTTCTGTTTCCTTTTCTGCTTCTTCTTTCTACAAAATTCGAAACTCTCTTTCTCTTACCAATTTATTTGCTTTCCTTCTTTTTTTCTAAAAGATAAAATTTTAAAGATATTGTTATTTCCTATTATATTATTACTTAATATATCTCTTTATTATTTACCTTATTACTTACACACTTTTGATATAACCAATTTTGACTTGAAAACACAACTGTCAAACACTACGAAGCATGCGGCTCAATGATCAGCGAAAGAACCAATCAGCATCGCGGATTAAAGGCAACAATTCTTCGAGACTTTCGAGATGACTTCGATACATTCGATAAATAAATAACATGCCTTTTTTAGAAAAGGATTATAGTTTCTAGGATCGCTGATTACGAATCTGATATTACTTTTTTAAAAATTCAACATGATAAACAAGAAAGTGATAATAGAAAAATCGTGAAATCACGTCTTTCACTTCTATTTCTAATCCTTAGGAATTTATGAAATAAAAAATTGACGCTATATTTCGAAAGAGCACCCGCAAATATCCTTGAAAATGTCTTCTTTAAAAATTTATCGTGATTCAAATGATAAATTTCACATATAAGTGAAATTTTTTGATGTGTACACAGTTCCCAGCCGCTGTATTGGAGTCATCATGTTGGATTTTTTAAAACGCCAAAGTGCTTTCAAAAGTTAAGATTACGATCACCACCAGAAATTTAAAAAATTTCTTTTGTAATGTAAATTTTGTAAATTTTACTTATACGTGAATTTATCATTCGATTCCACGAATTCTATGATGAATTTTCACAGGAAAAGCATTTTCAAGGGTGCTGTTTTGGAATTTAGCATCAATGTTTAATTTTGTAGATTCCTAAAGGTTAGAAATAAAAGTGAAAGGCGTGATTTCATTATTTTCCAAGTTTTCTGTTATTATTTTGTCTCCCATCTTGGATCCACTATCTTGAATTTTTCGAAAAATAACATGAGATTTGTAATTAGCGATCTCAAAAATCTTAACATTTTGAGTTTTATGAAGATGAAAGGCTCTTTTACTTTGTTGTCTGCCATCTTGAATCTGCCATTTTGAATTTTGGAAAATTGAATGGGGGTAACAAAACATGGTCATTTTCTATTTAAATTCAGTATAAGCATGTAGAAAAACGTCGAGAACGATATATCACATGCTTTGTACCTGTATTATCAACATTATTTTTGAAAAAACCTACCCATTATCCTTAATTCTCACTCTGAGAAAGAAAAATATAGAACGTATATAGATTCTCTGAAAATTACTTGAAATGTGTAATAGAATCTTTTTGTTTTACTGATTGATAACAGAAAACTTAAAAAATCGTGAAATTACGCCTTCCACCCTTATTTTTAACCTATCGGGATATATGAAATCAAAAATTGACGCTAAATTCCGAAAAGGCACCTTCGAATATCCTTGAAAATAGTTTTCCCGTAGAAATTTATCATGATTCGAATGATAAATTTACATATAAGTGAAATTTTTTGGTGTGTACACAGCTTTTAGCCGCCATATTGGATTTTTTAAAACACCAGAGTGCTTTTGAAAGTTAAGGTTATGAGCTACATTTTGGTCACCAGTAGTTTTAAAATTATTTTTTTTGTAACAGAAGGAGGGAAGTCCGGTTGATAGAGAATACCCAATATAACCAAAAACATACCCCAATAACCATATCTGCTGTGACAAATGTTGGCAACAGATTTCATTGCCAAAAAGGTAGCAAATGAGAAACATATCTTGTCATTGCAAACACTGTTAGCAAATATTCAATAAATATTTAGCATCATCTGTCATTAGTATACATGACAAAATAATAGTGAAGTGCGAGCAGATTTGTTGAAAGTATTGATGACAGTTTGACGACAAACACCAAAATGCAAATAATGTCAGCAAATTGCCTGTGGAAATGTAACAGCATCTGTGCGTCAAAGTTTGCGACAGATTGATGCCAGGGGCTCAATTCTTGAATTTATTCGCAAGAGAAACGTATGCGCAAATACCCACTCTAACAGAAAAGTGCAAGTTTATTGGTTAAAAGTCATACGATAGCCAATAAGATTCCAACTTTTCTGCAAGAACAGAATTTGCGAATACGTTTCTCTTGCGAATGAATTCAAGAATCGAGCTCCAGAAACGCAGCAGATCTGCCGAAATATCAAATTGGCAATAAAAAGAACAACATCGCCGATAGGTGGCTTAATTTTCTCGGGAGTAGAATGCAGCCAACACGCTGTATAAAGACCACCCGCGGCGTTACCTGCGCGACGAAGGCAAACAAAAATTAGCTTTCTTTATTGCACATGCGGAGGTATTCGAAGTGTTGGAGGACCGCCACATAATACTTTTACAGAGTATATTTAAGCATTACTCTTCCATTTCGACTGGCAGTATTTTCACTCTTTTGAAGTGACATTTTACTCCAAGAAATTTAGAGAAATAGCTTACATTGATTTCTAAGTAAAATAATGAAAAAGAAAATTTAGGTTCGACAGATCTGTCGTCATTTATGAATACAGATGTGTTGCACATTTGGCACCAATCTGCGCGTCATTTCTGCGTAAAGATCTGCTACGTATTTGGCGCTATTTTACTGTGAATTTACGTTGCAATATCTGTTCTTAATTTGCTGCGTTCATTTATTATTATATTGCTAGTGACAGATTTGCCTTGGCACCCAACTTGATATCAAGATTTGACAATTTTTGCTTGCATTCGGGGACAGTAGGATTATATGGTTTTGGCAGTCTGATTTCGCAAAAAATTACCCAAACAGCACAATGACATCCGTAGGACATCCAAAGGATTTCCAGGACGTAGATGCAGGATATCCTGAGAACATTCCATTTTAATCCTAGGATCTCCTTTGGACATCCCGAGGAACAGTGTATGAGAGCCGTATATAAGCCCCTGGAACATCCAGGGAGATCCTGTGGATCATTCTAAGGATTTCCACAGGACATATTAAGGATTCTATAGGATATGTTAGGGATATTTTTGGAACTTTAAGGACGAAATTCTGAAAGTGAAATATAGATAAACTAATTAATATTTCAAACCAAGTATGTAAGATAAACTAAACATTTAGTACATAAAAGCTTATACGTTCTGATATTCACTGCCAGTACTAAAAATATAGTTAACATCACGTATATTATAAATTTTCAGTATTGGCAGTGAATATCTGAACGCATCCAAAGAGTAAAGCACTGATTCAATGAGAAATTAATGGTTGAAAAGATGTCGAATTCTGGCTGCGTTCAGAAACGTCACCCGAGTGCTCTTGGTCACCTGAGTTGCTATCATTCTATCCTTGTCTCACATTCAACGAACAATGATAGTATGATACCTGAGAGCACTCAGGTGATGTTTCCGAACGCAGTTCTATTCAATTGGCTTGTTCTTTTTCGTTACACTGCTGCACTAGTGCAACAGATGGGCAGCAATGCTACTCATACTACAAACTATTGAATATTTTTATTATAATATATAATTTTTATTATAGAATTTATATTTATAATTATAATTTATAATTTATATTATATAATTTATATTTATAATTATAATTTATAATATATAAATATAGAAGATCGCTGGAAAATGGAAATATTATTTAAATTTATTTACTGAATTTTTATTCGTGATTCTTTTATTTTATTTCGGATGTTTTATACAAATTTCTAATGCATTACGTCATTACGACTAGGGAGTCACGAAAGAACCACTTTAAAATGTCTATTTCAACATATTTTTTTTCTCAAATTTTTTGTGGAGATACTTTATGACTAAAAATGATGAAAACCGGTGCGGCGCAGTATTGCGCTTTCATAACGCCCTCTCTCCAGCCGCGTACATCGAATGTACTAACCTGGTTTTTATATTAAAATCTTAAATTATTCTACGACCACAAAAAGTTAATGAAAATTTAAATTTTATTTATATTTATATTGTATATTTATGCGTTTGCATATGTCTCATGCGCTTTTCTTTATAGGGATGCTTTTTAAATGCGTGTCTTCTCACTTTTGACAAAATGAGCAATTTTTAAATGAGTTCCTTTGCCTCTCGGGTAAAGATGGATACTTGAAGATGAAGAGAAATTGTTACCCACGAAAATTCGCTGAGTAATTGAATTTGTTCACAGTGTGCTAAAACGAAAATATCGCCTTTTGGATCATATAATTGACAAGTTGATACCGAAAATTGGAACTTATTTCAGAATTGCGTCGTTTTTCCATAACACTTTTGGAAAAAGATTTCATTCTGATGTTGACACTTTTTGATAACATTCTACAGAGCATATACAAAATAATCGAGTGTATTATATAATCGAGTGGTCAGTATAATAAGTAAAATAATTTATTAATGTTAGATATACAGAGTGATTCAGAACGACCCAGATGTTCTTGCAATAACATATTCCTCAGTTAATTCTGATTTTTTTTACGAAAATTTTATTTCCAAAGGTTACTTTTTGATTATTAAATAAAATAATTGCCAAATCACGGGAGGCATACAGAAGGTAGACATGGGCGGAGCGACTCACCATTCAACACAAATGATTGCAAATTCGATGTCTGCATACTGCTTACGGATAAATAATTTTATTGGGAATGAACAATTTTTTACATGTAACACTTCACATGTATGTAAGGAAACGTAAAAAAGGGGTGCGTAAACTTCGTCAGAACTGCGAAATTATTAAACAAATTATGTTTTATTATTATATCGTCCACAATCGAGTATTGGTCGTGTAACCCGTGAGGTGTCTTTTCCTCTGCGTGTCTATCGCCGTGTGTTCTTTCGTCTCGGTTGCTAGGTAAGAAAGTGCGTGTTGCTAGGTGTTCTTAACTCTAGCGTCCCCCGCTTTCTTTTTCCTGATTTTCGTCTCGCCACCATGTCATGCTCCTGCGCATGCCCTAGTATGGGGGGGAGGGGACGTCTCTGATTTTCTTACATGTAACAAAACCCAGTCGTATCGATAAGTTATAAGTTTTTTCTTTCTTAATTGTCACACAATAATACTCATCGCATTTTCTTACGCACTTGATCACGTAACTGTGGTTGCGCTATGTGTAGTGTACTATTACGGTGGAATATTTTTGTAATGTGGATACAAGTGCTGGATAGGACATGTATCCGAAATACATATTTTTTGTTGCAAAAATATTACTGAAATATTGTAGACAGATTGCAGTAATATAATGTTTCAGTAATATTTCAGCGATGAATTTTCGCAGACATTTAATATTTCAGCAATACTTTTGTAATACTACTGATATATTACTACGTAGTATTACTGCAATATTTTAATATTATTGCAATATTGCTGAGATATTACATTGCTGTGTGAGTATCAATGTTTTTGCAGATTTACACACACTGGCAAACAAACAAATCTATCTCTTCGTTGCTATTAATTACTACCGGTTAATTATTCAGCGATTGAAAATTATTCGAAGAAAACGCGTTAACACAACGCACGTAACTCGACGCGGAGATTTGATGTCAACAAAACGAGTCAAAATTATGTTTTTTTAAGAGCATTAAGTATGTAAATCTGTCAGTAATTACAATCGATAAATTATGGTATAAATCTGATAGCATGATAATGCAGAGTATTAATTAATCGGCAGTGGAATGTAGATTTGTTTGTGTGTGAGTGTGTGTAAATCTGCAAAAGCATTGAAACGTGATACATTTTGTCAAAGACAATTTTCTGACTAATTACTGTAATCTGAATTGTTTTTTAATAAAAATAAGCCGTAGAATGATTACTCGGTAGTCATTAAGAGTAATAAATTAACCGACAGATTTATAAATTACTCGATCAAGTGCTTGAGTGTTCGTAAGAATTCGATGCGTATTGTGTGACAAGAAAGAAAAAACGTATGACTTATTGATATTTATGGGTTTGTTACATGTGAAGTATTATATGTAAAGTGTTCATTCCCGGGAAAATTATTTATTCGTCAAGCAGTATGAAGACATCGAATTTTTAATCACAAGTGTTGGATGGTGAGTCGCGCCGCCCCTGCCTACGTTCTGTATGCCTCCCCTGATTTGGTAACTATTTTATTTAATAATTCAAAAGTAAGTTTTGGATAAAATTTTTGTAAAAGAAAAATCGTCTTAGAATTAACTCAGGAATATGTCATTGCAAGGACACTTAGGTTGTTCTGAATCACCCTGTATATATATATATATATATATATATATATATATATATATATATATATATACAGAACAGATTCAGAACAACCTAAGTGTCCTTGCAATGACATATTCCTGAGTTAATTCTAAGACGATTTTTCTTTTACAAAAATTTTATCCAAAACTTATCCAAAACTATATATATATATATATATATATATATATATATATATATATATATATATATATATATATGAGAAAAAGCAAAGACATATGAGCTTTAGAATAACTATAACTATAATGTGTCAATTTTGAGAGTAATATTTGTAGTCGTAACTAATTGTTTACCTTTTAGAAAAAAGAAAAAAACTATAACTTTTGCAAAGTAACATTTTCAATCCTGAGCATACTTAAGCTAATAAGTTAAAGGCATGTTAATTTGTATGAAATAGCTATTTTGATAATAAAGTTATTTTTTACAATTATTGCAAACTACGATGGAAAGTATCAAATTTCAAAGAAACTATTTCAAGTAAAACTTGTAAACATAAACATTTAATAATATTTATCTTGATTGGATATCTGATTGGAGTTTATTTATTTGTTTACAGTGGTTTGGCAAAGGCAGCAGTAGCTGGTGATGAAAGAGCCTTGGACCTATTTAATTCCTGGCGTCCTAGAACTGCCGCGCCAACAGCAATTACCGCACAGCGGGACAATTATTCATTTTACATCGGCACCATAAACGGCACCATATACTTTGTTGACGCTCAAGGACAATGCAAGGAAGTTTTTAATACTAATGGCGCAGCATTGAACTGTCTACTGTATCATCAGACCAGGGATTCTATTATTGTTATGACAGAGGGATTAAATATTGGGCACTTTCAAATAGATCCGATCAGCGGAGAACTCACCGAATTAACAAAGGTTTATGCTATTAAGTTTTATCACTTCTACAATGCATATCTACATTATTATTTTTATACAAAAACTGTTCTGTATATGAAATTCAAATTTTACAATGATCGATGTTGTTGATTACTTCAGGATGAATAAAAGCATTTTCCCAGACAGCACACGGATGTCCTCAGGACGTCCAAGACGGACTTCGTGGATATTCTGAGAACGTCCTGATTTTATCTCGAAACATCCTCAGAAGGAATAGCAAACGAGCGCCACTTTTTAGTCCTCAGGACATCCTCAGAAATAGCAAACAATGACCACTTTTGTCAGAATTTTTAAGATTTTTTTAAGAATTTCGAAGAAAGTGCAAAAAAATCGAGAAAATCCTTAATTTTTACGATATATTCAATATTTTGAGGCGCCATTTTGGATTCTGCCATATTTGTTTGTTGTTAGTATTATTTTGTGATTATATTACATCAATCAGAATGGTTTTATGCATATTTGAGATCAATTATTAACGATAAATATGAGAAAAAAGCAAAATTTTTGTATTTTCCGACGTTTTGACCGCCATATTGCATCCGCCATACTGAAATTCATTTAATTAAATACATAATTTTTAAGTTCAAACAAAAATTGCACGGTTTAAAAAGGTTTCGACCAAATATCAAAGGTGTATCATGATCAAAACTTCGAATTAAAATCAAAAAACGTGTAAAAAAATAGGTTCTTTTTTTTTAAATCTAAAAAATCATCTAGAATTCATTTGGAATTTTTTCGAATTTCGAAGATCAGAATCGGAAAGAGCATACTCAAAAATATCCGAGTATGCATTTTTTATGGATATTTTTGTCATTTTTACTGAGTGCTGAATGATTGAAGTGAACGATATGAAACAGTGCTAGTCTGACGTTAAAGAGTTAAGATGTCCTAAGGACTTTCAGGCTATCATATTCTCAGAACATTTTGTGCTATCTAAAATGTCTGGTATTTATACAGTTATCATATTTAAGTTTATCTTCAGACATTTTGTAGTTAATGAAATGCTTTATACAATATTTTAAGAATAGTGTTCTTAGCTGGAATACATATATTTTCAAGACATCCCAAGGATATCCTTAAGACCTGAGTAGGATTTTAATTCATAATGAATACTATTACAGAATCTAACATTCTAAACTTACTTTAGAAGTTTAATTTATACATAAAATATTTATATAAAATATTTACAATAATACAACTATTATATCCTGACAAGATCCCAGGACATCCCGGGACATATTCAGGATGATCGTGAGGACGTCCTGTGCTATAATCTGGGTTATAATGTAAAAGTAATATAATATAAACTTTCCGTTTAATTGTGTTAATTTAGATAATTATGTATTGTATATGAATGTGCATATATCGTACATTGTATTCCAAAATGAATCATTCTTATTTTCAAAGTGAAAGAGAGTGAAATTTTTAACTAAGAGTTTGTGACGATTTGTCATTAGTCCCGGGGCCGACCATCTGCCCTACTACACGGGACTCGGCGTCTACGGACGCCTTTCCCGAAAGTCTAGGATTCCCCCACGAAAAACCATTCCCACCACGCAGCTAAGACCGCGTGGGGATCGCTGGCGGGTATATAAGCCGGGCGCGATCAAGACCGGACACCAGTCAAGTCCTGTTGACTGAGCAGGACCGCTCCGACGCCCGGTCCTCGTCGGCATTCGACTATCCTTGTTTTCGCCGACGGAGCAGGCCACCTGGCCGCCCTGCCGCTCGGTTTTCGCTGGCGACCACGCGTCGCGACCGCGTTCTAAGGTGCTGCGCACTAGCGCGCTCCCGTCCGACAGACGTAGCTAGGCTAATTTGTACATATTGTATATACCCCTGTAGGCTAAGTAGCGTATAAGATAGGCTAAGGTTTATATATGTAAAAAAACCTTTAATAAAGGTTTGTTAATTTGATATCGGTGTACGCAAGCTCGTTTTCCCCCCTTCTCCCGAATTCTGGCACCCGGCGAGCCTGTCCGAGGCGTTCGGGAAAGGCGAACCGTTACATGGCGCCCGAACAGGGACCAGCCTAGTAGGAACCCAGCTTGCGCGCATACCGAATGAGTGCGTGGATTCACAATCTCTTCAAAGAACAGGCCTTACAGCTCGCCCAGCAGCACGGAATAGATACCGCCGCACCGCTAGACGTCCTCCGAAAGGAAGAAACTACGACAATTTCATGCCGCTAACCCCGGTGTCCTCCAAACCGCCGAAGTTCCGGAGATTCAAATCGATCTAGCCGACGACGACATGCTAGGCCGACCAGACACCACGCTAGCAACTAACCCGACGATACAGGAAGGAGCCGCCTGTTTGGAGCCTACATTTATTTGTAAATGCTATAAACAACACTCGTATTAAATCGAATGAAATTATGATATCCTTGGATTCACTATTCTTTAACACCCCAAAAGAATTGATAATTCAAGCGATAAAAAACCGATGGCGTGATATTGCTACACATACAAAACTTAATTTACCACAGTTTCTACATGCCATTGAACCTATTCTTGACACTACTAGCTTTAGTTTTGATGACCAGTATTATGAACAAACTTTTGGAACACTTATGGGTTTGCCATTATCGCCGATTTTGGCAGACATGGTGTTACCCAGCTAACCATTTGCTGCCAAATTGTCAGCAGACTGCTAAAAATTTCTTGCGGAATCAGGTTGCCAAAACCATGGCCTACTGTGTCCTCGAGTGCGCCCAAATTGCAAGCAAAAATTGTTATCAAATCCTGACATCAAATTGGGTGCAACACCAGAGCAGACCTGTCACTAGCAATACAATGACAGATTCACGCAGCAAATTAAGTTAATTATTTATTTGTGTATTCATATTTATTCAATTATTTAAAATAATTATTTAATTCAATTCTCATAGTTGACTTAGCAGCGATGAATAAAATTAACTACGGAGAGTGTGTTATACATAAGTATATAAAAAGATTGTTGACAAAGAGTATTAAAACAAATTGTTAGTAAATAATTTGTTTAAACAATTTAAACAAATTATTTTAGCATGTGTCAATTATTAGAATAATTCTCATAATCTTTTGGTAGCAAAAAAGCTATTAATTTTTACTTAAAAACATTTTTTAAGAACTGTTTTTAGTAAAAATTGATAGCTCTTTCGCTACAAAAAAATTCATCAGAATCATTCTACTTGACACATGCAAAAGTTTTTTAAAATTATAAATAAATTTAATCTTGTTGTCAACCCAACTGGCAAAATTTTGTTGTTAAATTTACAACGTTTCGACCTCTACTTTAGATCCTTATCAAGTAACTAAAACAT
This sequence comes from Monomorium pharaonis, assembly GCF_013373865.1. Lineage (NCBI taxonomy): Eukaryota > Metazoa > Arthropoda > Insecta > Hymenoptera > Formicidae > Monomorium > Monomorium pharaonis. The sequence goes on from NC_050471.1 coordinate 18,501,693, forward strand.
ACAATATAACGCAATGGATATTAAAATCTACAACTATTTCAAAACGATAGTAAAATATGAAACGCTACTTTAAACCAAATCAACTTACAAGAGTCTGTTCACGCATTTGAGCAGTAAAAAAAGGTTTCATGAGACACATGTGAGTCCATGTATCCGTGCCAACAAAATCATGGTCTATAAGTATAAACAATATATCAATATCGGAATTAGGAACTACAGTATTGAAATTATAAATAAATTAGAATACAACTATGCTTAATGTCAGCTTGTAGAATGTCAATTAAAAATTCTTTTGAGTTAAAGTTAATAAAATATGTTAGAGATAATCTACATTAATCACTATTTCTGTGAAGTCAGCAATGTATAAATAAATTAATTAGAAAAAAGTAATTAGAAAAAAGAAAAATAAGTGATGTTAAAGTCTAAACAATGTAAGCAATGGATTTCCAGATCATCCATCCCTATAATCATTTCTGCTGTGACAAATGTTGGCAACAGATTCTGTTGCCAAAAAGGCAACAAATGAGAACATATCTTGTCATTGCAAACACTATTAGCAGATATTCAGCAAATATTTAGCAACGTCTGTCATCAGAATACATGACAAAATAATAGTGAACTGCGAGCAGATTTATTGAAAGTATTGATAACAGATTGACGACAAACACCAAAGTGAAAACAATGTCAGCAAATTGCCTGTAGAAATGCAACAACATTTGTGTGTCAAAGTACGCGACAGATTGATACCAGAAATGCAGCAGATCTGTCGAAATGTCAAATTGGCAATAAAAAGTGCGGCACCGTCGATAGGCGGCTTACTTTCTCGGGAGTAAAATGCAGTCTACTCGCTACATAAAGACCACTCGCAACGCGACTAAGGTAAGCAAAAATTATCTTCCTTCGCTGCACCTGCGGAGGAGTCCGATGTGACGGAAGACCGCCACATTATACTTTTATGATACAGAACTGGTAGTATTTTCATTTTTTTGGGAGTGAGATTTAACTACAAAGAAATTTAATGAAATTAATTGCATCTAGAATAGATGATATACCTGCGATATAAAGGGAGAAAATAGATAGGTCAATTGAGGTCCTCCTATAGGAAATATTAGATGCTAAGGAGAGGGTTGGGTAAATTATTTAATCTGTTTTTACCCAGATAGCCAAGCCTGCAGGAACAGATTTTGAGCAGAGCATGCTATCAATTTTTGACGACAGAATGGCAACAAATTTTATACAGAGTCTGTAATATCCAACGATGTTGGCAAATTGCTGTCAGAAATCAAGCAGAGCTTGCTAACATAATTTGACAACAGATTGGCAGCAGAAATCGAGCAAAACCTGCTGATATAACTGACAGCAGATTGGCAGCAGAAATCGAGCAGAGCCTGTTGACATAACCTGTAGGCAGATCGGCAGCAAAAATCGAACACTATGTCCGTTACTTTATAATCTTAATTGCCATTTAAATGCCAATTTAAAACTTGCATTAATATGTTTCTATAGAAAAAAACGTAAGAAAAAAAGTTGTGGCAGTAGAAATTATTGAGAAATTAAATTATATCATTGTCTAATATTTTTGGCCAATCCTATATACATACATATATTTCTAATATATTAGGGATCGTAAGGAAATAAAATTATTATTAATTGTCAATACATTTTTAATAAGAGTTTAATTGTTCTCTCGCCGATATACATTGTATTGAAAGATTAAGTACTTTATTGTATTGGGCTACCGCGCGATAACGGTAAATTTGAAATAACAGAAATGATGCCTAAACTCTTATTAAAAATGTATTGACAATTATAATAATTTTATTTCCTTACGATCCCTAATTATATAAAAATATATGTATGTATACAGGCTTGGCCAAAAGTATTAGGCAGCTATATTTTTTTAATTTATCTGAAGTTCTTTTATCTATATTATTTCCTATTAGTTACTTGTATTATACATAAGTTTAAAGTTATGTATAATACCGGCAACCAATAGAAAATAATACAGATAAAAAAATTTCAGATAAATTAAAAAAGCCCAGACAATACGCTTGTCCGAAAACTTTAAGAGAACTTTTTAAAGAAAACATTTAGATATCTTGGAAATGATGTCAAAATGGTAACATTTATCAGAGATATCTAAGAGAGGTCTTTGAGATATCTTATTGAAGAGTTTCATTTAAGTTTCTTAAAAATGTTATCCTTATGACATCAGCTTAATGTCTCATAAAAGATATCACACAATGCTGTCCGATTTTTGAGCCGTCCATGCGCGTCGTAGCAGAAATCAGACAACATTATAACATCCTGAATGAGAAATCCATTTGATATTTAAAAAAATTATAAAGATAATGTTTTCAAAAATTACGGTTTGTTTACAATTACTGCGCACAAAAAAATGCACAAAATCTAAATTCATCATGTACTGAACAAAAACAGGATAATAGATGTACTATTCAATTTTTCTTAGAATATATGATCTATATAGTTAACCATCTAATTAACCATTTGAACGCTTCAAAGTATTAATGCTAAATAGATCGCAATTTCCATAAAATTATTATGGAAAAAGATAAATTTAACAATGAAATTAATAAGTAAATAAATTAATGCTATTTATTTTTAATATGTTTTGCAAAATTTAATTGCTTTTATAAAAAATAATATAATTGTGTCAGTTTATAACATATTGGTATATGTAGACAATAACAAGTACTCATACCGATGAGCCAAATTGGCGTAGCAGATAGAGTACAAGGTTCGTCATCCTAAGGTCCCGGGTTCAAAACCTACCAGCGGCAAGTAAGAATAAAATAAAACTATAATTTAAATTTAATTAATTAATAAAAATTTGTCCTAAATTTAGTATGTACTGTTAATAAAAATAATTTAGAAAAATAAAATTATTTTATTTTTTTATCTTTAGTTGCATTTTAAAGATATCCGATTTAAGAAATCTTTTAGATCTGCTTGATTTCTGCTGTTAATCTACTGTCAGGTTATGTCAGCAGACCCTGCTCGGTTTCTGCTACCAATTTGCTGACATAGCATGTTAGCAGGCTCTGTTTGATTTCTGCTGCCAATCTGTCGTCAGGGTTATGTCAGCAAATCCTGCTCGGTTTCTGCAATCAATCTGCTGGCATGCCATGCCAGCAGACTTTGTCGACAAATCCTGAGCTTAATGCGGACACAGAATGCTATGGATCTGCAATGGGTATCTGATTGAATTTGCTGCCAAGCTGCTAGCAATCTGCTAGCATTTTGCTATTAGGGTACTTCTGAATTAATAAATCTTCCCAGGAGATTGCTTACATTGATTCTCAAATAAAATTATAACTGTGATGAAAAAAGAAATGAAAAGATTCGACAAATCTGTCGCCAATCTGTCATCATTTATGAATACAGATCTGTTGCATATTTGGCGTAAATCTGCTGTGAGTTTACGTTGCAACATCTGTTCTTAATTATTTAACTAAAAATAAAAAATAAGGAGAAATTGAAATAATTTCTAATTGTATTTATTTTTATTTATTTCCTTATTAGTTTATTTAGTTATTTACATATTTCTCATTTATTTATTAATTTAAATTTATTTATTTAATCATTTATTAATACAAAAAATTAAAATAAAGTTTAGTAATGTGATAAACACGTGGAGCCCATGGGGTCCTAAGCAAGCTATTACATACTACGCATCCATACACTCCGCCCGTCTGATTGATCAATTTCGTTTATTAATAATTAAGTTAATAATAACACAGGCACACAAAAAAAAAGTGGTTGGTCCGGCGGACTAGACTAGTCAATCCTTATGTATTTCGACCCGCTGAATCCGAATCTGAAGTCAGAATTGCAAAGTTAGCTCGCATTTTCTAACCTCAAAAAAAATTTTTTTTTAAATGTTGGTCCGGCGAACCAGACTAGTCTATCCTTATGTATTTTGACCCGCTGAATCCAAATCCAAGGTCAGAATTGCTGAAATGACTCATTTTTTCCTAACCTCAAAAAAAAATTTTTTTTTAACGTTAGTCCGGCGGACCAGACTAATCTATTTTTATGTATTTTGACCCGCTGAATCCAAATTCAAGGTCAGAATTGCTAAATTGGCTCATTTTTTCCTAACCTCAAAAAAAATTTTTTTTTTTAACGTTGGTCCGACAGACCAGACTAATCTATTTTTATGTATTTTGACCCGCTGAATCCAAATTCAAGGTCAGAATTGCTAAATTGGCTTATTTTTTCCTAACCTCAAAAAAACATCTTATAAAAGCAGTTTAGGTCACAAATGTATAATCCGGAGCGTGCAGGCTTGCGTAACCACATTATCCGGGGAAAATTCCATACGTATGACAAGTTTGAGCTTCTGTGAATAAATAGCGTAGAAAATTCACTCCCTTTTTCTATTATATCTAACTCTTTTATTCTGGAAGGTTCTGTGCAATGGCTTTCTCTTACGTTTCTTCCCTTTCACAGAGACATCACGTTTGAGCGTCCAGCAGAAATCAGCCATCATATTCACATCCCATTTGCCTTGATATCGAAACTCCATCTCCTTGATGTCCTGATGAAATCTTTCTCCCTGTTCTTCACTATAATCACCTAGATTTTCTGGGAAGTAGTCGATGTGAGAATCTAAGAAATGCAACTTAAGATTCATTAGGCAACCTAGTTTTTTATAGTTCTCCATCATTTCCGCCACCTTTTGTATGTAATCTTGATTTTTGTGGTTTTCTAAAAAATTTTCTGTGACACCTTTGAAACTCAGCCATGCTGCTCTTCCATCTTCATTCATTTTGGTAACAAAATTGTCGTCTCTCAACATTTTACGTATTTGAGGTCCATCAAAAATTTCTTTTCGCAATTTTGCATCAGAGATGTTGGGAAATTTTTCTTGTAAATACTGGTAGCATTCACCATTTTTATTCAGAGCTTTCACCCATTGTTTCATGAGTCCTAATTTGATATGAAGAGGTGGAAGAAGAACTTTTGAAGGCTCAACTAACGGTTCATTTATGATATTTTTAGACCCAGGTTGCAGAGACGTTCTTGTCGGCCATTCTTTTCTAATGTAATGGTTTGTTCGATCTCTACTATCCCATTCACATAGAAAGCATGGATTTTTTGTGTAACCTGATTGTTGACCCAATAATATGGTGAGAATTTTTAGATCCCCACAAATTTGCCACCTATGTTCTGTGTATTTAATTTTTTCAAGAACTGTTTTCAAGTTTGTGTACTCTTCTTTTATCACTACCGAGTGCGCTACAGGAATGGAGGCATATACATTAGTATTGTGCAGCAACACTGCTTTCAAGCTTCTCTTAGAAGAATCGATAAATAGTCTCCACTCATCAGACTTGTAACATCCAGGTTTCAGTTTGTTCATTAATCCGATAACATTGTGACAATAGACTAATGAATGTTCCTCATCTGCAAAGAAATATTGCCGATATTCTGATTCTCTGTCACGATAATAGGAGGTTTTCACATTTTTCGCCTCCTTAACATTGTGTTTCAACCAGGACGCCAAAAACTCTGCTCCATCTTTGGGCAAACCCAAATCTCGAACAAGATCGTTCACCTTCTCTTGTGTTATTTTTCCTGGTTTTTTTGATATATTATACGGAACATAGTCATCACCATCAGTTGATTTACTTAAACTTTTAGTCTCGCTCTCAGTTTCAATCTCAGATTCTTCCGAACTTCCATCAATCTCTATTCGATTGAGTTCAGAAGTAATACTTGTATCCATGACTTCATCGTTTGTTTCGTCGGATGCTGATATATATATAGGTTTCGTTAAACTCGAAACATTGGCGTAGCATAATGCCGACTTTTTTCTGTTGTTTATTCCATTTAGACTTGTCATACAGAAATAGCAATCTTCTCTGGTCATCGGTTTCTTCCATAGAAGGTACCTGCCATAGGCAGGTACTCTCATTCTCAGTTTTGTCTTGTTCCTTTCACAACTTCGCAACATTTTATAACAAGAACTACATATTTTCTTGGGAACCCAATTGGATTCTTGGTTTGCGATTTCGATACAGAAGGAATTTTTGTAGAGATCTTTGATTTTGTCATTAATGTTTCTCCGGTTTTGTGGTATCTCATATCTGCTACAGATGTGACCTAAACTGCTTTTATAAGATGTTTTTTTAAGGTTAGGAAAAAATGAGCCAATTTAGCAATTCTGACCTTGAATTTGGATTCAGCGGGTCAAAATACATAAAAATAGATTAGTCTGGTCTGTCGGACCAACGTTAAAAAAAAATTTTTTTTTGAGGTTAGGAAAAAATGAGCCAATTTAGCAATTCTGACCTTGAATTTGGATTCAGCGGGTCAAAATACATAAAAATAGATTAGTCTGGTCCGCCGGACTAACGTTAAAAAAAAATTTTTTTTTTGAGGTTAGGAAAAAATGAGTCAATTCAGCAATTCTGACCTTGGATTTGGATTCAGCGGGTCAAAATACATAAGGATAGACTAGTCTAGTTCGCCGGACCAACATTAAAAAAAAAATTTTTTTTTGAGGTTAGGAAATGCGAGCTAACTTTGCAATTCTGACATTGGATTCGGATTCAGCGGGTCGAAATACATAAGAATAGACTAGTCTGGTCCGCCGGACCAACATTAAAAAAAAATTTTTTTTTGAGGTTAGAAAATGCGAGCTAACTTTGCAATTCTGACTTCAGATTCGGATTCAGCGGGTCGAAATACATAAGGATTGACTAGTCTAGTCCGCCGGACCAACCACTTTTTTTTTTTGTATGCCTGTGTAATCTGAGCCAAAATTGGTAAAGAAAATTTTAATTTAAAATTTCACCTATAAAATAAGAATGATTCATTCTGGGATACGCTGTACATGATTTTACAGTATATATTATATTACTGTACAATTTATTGTTTCAGGTAAAACTAAGCGGTAGAAGCGACGCATCACGCGCGACTGGTACCACTCTATGTTGGATTGGTGGAAATACATTAGCCGTGCTAACGGGAGAGCTCGCTGTACGATGCTGGGATCTCCACACAGGCGATACATACGTTTTGTCGCCTCCGGACTTATCCAATAGAAACGTCGCTACTCCTCAGGAAATATGCACTAGCTTGGCGTTTTGCAAGAACAATGGTAAGTAATGTTTCAAAATTTTATAATCATAGATTTATTCAAATTAATCAAACTTTATGTGTATTTCATGCGTGAGAAGATATACAGTACCGCTCAAAAGTTCGGGAAAGTTTTCCTAATTTCAGAGCGAAAGAAAAAATTTAATATTTTTGTAATGGTCGCAGAAAGATTAAAAAAAGCATTTGGAAGTACATAAAAATAGTTTTCCAATCATTTGGTTAAAAATTTTTTAAGTTTTTCACCACGGTTAAAAATGAACTTAAAAATATTACACTTTTTCAAGTTTTCTAAATATATGTTGTGTCAAGTCAGTTTTTTAAATTACGACACTAAAAATTTTTTGGCATCTTGTCAGAAAGTACTCGAAATATACTTTTTTGTTACATGTGTGTCGAAAATGGGGGAGCGGCTTATTTGGACAGAGTACAATTAGACACAGTGGAAATGGATACATTGAAAATGGGCACAAAATAATGTACACGTTCAAATGGACACGGTTTATTTAGACACAGGAATTTTGGACAAAGTAACTTTTGGATATACAGGACATAAATTTTGGATACGTTACAAATGTACACCGTTTAGCCTTAATTTGCGCACAGTACAATTGGACACGTTGCAATTGCACACCGTGCTATTGGACACATAAACTTGCACATCGTTCAATTGGACACGTTGCATTTGCGTACAGTTGCTTTTGAACACAACACATATTTTTGTAAAATTTTTAACATACACATGCACACATGCATGTGAAATTTATTTTTAACTTTATTAACTAAACATTTGTTACATTGAGCACAGTGCATTTGCACACAGTTCTTTTACCTTTAGTTCTTTTGTGCACAGTTTGTTTGCACACAGTTCTTTTCCGCACAGTTTGTTTGCACACAGTCAAGCGGATTGCATCTAGATATTCATAAATTATGACTGTTGATGCATGTAAAGGCCGGTATTCATAGTTGAATCTTATTTCAAGATTGTCTCAAGTAATGCTTAAGATGCTAATACGGCTCTGTGATTGGCTGATGGAATCTTAAGACAGTCCTTAAAATAATCTTAAATATAAGATCCGACTATGAATACCAGCCTAAGAAGCGGCAACTCGTTTTGCGTGGAAATCATTGCATTGGAAATCTTCAAATACATGTAAACTTTACTTTGTTATATATTCATGCTATTACATTCTTAATTTATTAATATACATGATTCTTATGCATGGTTTTGCTGCTCTAATAATGCGTTATCACAAATACCTGTAATGAAAATGTAATAACATAAATATATACACATGATGAGGTGAGTTCCAAAATTTATCACAAAAAAGCCAGTCAACCTTTATACCTAGATGCGATCCGGTTGAATGTGCGCTTAAGAACTGTGTGCAAAAGAATTGTGCGCAAAAGAACTATGCGCAAAAAAACTATGAGCAAAAGAACTGTGTACAAACGAACTGTTCGCAAAAGAACTGTGCGCAAGTGCACCGTGTTCAATGTAACAAATGTTTAATTAACAAAGTTAATAACAAATTTATATGCATGCATGCGTGTGTTAAAAATTTTACAAAAATATGTGTTGTGTCCAAAAGCAACTGTGCGCAAATGCAACGTGTCCAATCGAATGGTGTGTAATTTTATGTGTTCAATAGCACGGTGTGCAATTACAACCTGTCCAATTGTACTGTGTGTCATTGAATCACTCCCGTTTAATTGTACACTGTACATTTCTATCGGCGTACATTTTTATCGTATCCAAAATTTATGCCCTGTGTGTCCAAAAGTTACTTTGTCCAAAATTCCTGTGTTCAAATGAACTGTGTTCATTTGAACCGTGTACATTATTTTGTGTCCATTTGCAACGTGTCCATCTGCACTGTGTCCAATTGTACTATGTCCAAGTGAAGGCCACTCGACGAAAGGAGTCTTTTTCGAATGGCCCTGATTGGCCGGAAAATCGCTGATTGTGCACGTGTAGTTTTCTCCTACAAGTAATTCATTTTCCCACTGATCAACCGTGCGGAAAAGTTGTGCGGAAATTATTCTACAGGCTATTTTCCCCAAATCTCGCACGATTGATTACTTTGTAATACCTTTCGTTTCATTCTGACATTTGCGTTATTAAAGTCACTAGATTTATAAAATACCGTAATCGTTCGTTATTTTGGCTCTATTACGGGGCAATTTCAAACTTACAGTCTTATACAAACATATATTACAAACAAGAAATAAGCAACTAACAATTAAACAACAAATTTAAAATTTTTTTATAAAAGATAAAAAAGGCATTAAGTGTGTGCGTGTATGCTTTTTTAACCCTTTATGGCACACATTTTTCTATTAATTGAATTTTTATGAAAATTTGTATACAAACGTTTTTTGGGGCGCTAATTACGAATTCGCCATCAGATTTTGACGATTCTTTTTTAAAATGGCGGCTCATAATTTTGAGTATTTTTTATCGATTTTTCATGGAAATTTGTATACAGGAGTTTCGAATCGCTGACGTTTTTTTTAGTAAAAAACAGTCTTGTTATTTTAGATATGTTGTTATTTTTTTTATAAAAGTTAATGAAAATATATATGCTTTTGAATAATAAAGAACTGTAAATTGAATTTTACGAAATTTGAGTATGCAATATTAGTATAATGCAGTGGTTGGAGTTAGTTTCTTTTTTTAGTCAGATTTCTGAGGCGACGCTTACTACTCGAGGCTCAAAAACAGATTAAAAAAATAAAAAATTGTAAGCCGCCATATTGAATCCGTTATTTTGAAAAATCGTCAAAATCTGATGGCAAATTCGTAATCAGCGATCCGAAAAACCCTTGTATACCACTTCAATAAAACAATACGTGATATGCACGTTATGTACGTGGATCGGCATCGTGAAATCTACGTGAATATTCGAGTGGACTCAAAAACGGTACTAGAATTTATGTGGATGCGATCATAGATTCTACGTAAAAACTACATAAAAATTTTAGGAATTTTAGAAACATCCTCGTAATATACACGTACCCTCTAAATTTCTTGTAGTAAAACATCACTCCAAAAGAATGGAACTTCATTCTAAACGTAAATACGATGCTACTCAAAATAGAGTGACATCTCACTTTTTATAAAATCGAATTTTTTGCTTGATAAGTGATCTCTTTATTTGACTGGAGTGAAGGTTTCACTTTTCTTGTAGTGAATTATTCACTCAATTAAAATGAGTAAATCATAAAAGTATTGTGTAGCGGTCCTCTTCCACATCTGGCAGAAAACTAATTATTACTTGTCTTAATTGTGTTGTGGGTGGTCTTTATGTACCGCGTCGGGTGCACCTTACTCTCGAGAGTTACACCGCCACCGGCGTCGTGCACTAACTGGTGAAAGCGTGCAGCGTTCCTCGATATATACATGTAAATTTTCTATAAATATTTCTCAACAGTTATATCCACAGAAAATCTAATAGATATTTCAAGAATAAAAGAATTTGATGCAGTGATGAAAAAAGAACATTGCATCCACGTGGATAACTTGTGGAAAAACCTGCATTCACGTAATCCATGTAAATCACGTAGGTTCCACGTGGATGTCACGTAACTGTTTTATTTGGGCAATTTCCATGAAAAACCGATAAAAAAATACTCTCAAAATTGTGAACCGCTTTATTGGATCTACCGTTTTAAAAAAGAATTATCGAAATCTGATGGCGGATTCGTAATCAGTGATCAAAAAACCTCCGTATATTAATTTTCGCGGCTTCATAATTCTTCTTTCATTCTGACATGAATTTTTTATGAAAAAACACTTTTTTACACTTTATTTATATAAAAAATTAATTAATAATAAAGGAAAACGTTAAAACGCAATGACCTATCAATGTTATATAATATGAAAATTATTTGTACAAATAAAATAATGAAAGAATAATAACCTATCAAAAACTTTACAAAGATAAAAAAGATATGTCAAGTACATAAACGTTTTCAAAAATGGTACGAGATCAATACAATTAGTCAAGTATATTTGAAAAGAACACTTAAAAATCTATAAAATCTTAAATAATTATTTAAAAAATGGAAATGTTACCAATAATAAATAGATAGTGAAGCAAAAACTGATAGTAAAACGAAACCCAACATATTAATCGCATTCTTGTTTGTATTATGGATGTCAATAACATAGAGTCTTGGAAGTATAGAAAAAATACGAGCTGGGCACGCCAAGTTTTTGCTTCACTATAATCCCGTTAATCCCAAGCTAGAGATACCACGCGAAATAACACAGGAACGAAATAAACGGGTGTACTTCCGAAAAGCCCATACCTCCGATTTTTTTTATACTCTGGATTCTTACGTATTTCGACGTGTTGATTACGAATATAATAGTGAAAATTGGCGCAAATTTGATTTTCATGGCGAAAACCTTGAAAAAACCATAAAAATTATGGTTTTTTCCATTTATCTCCGTAAATAATGAAAATTTTGAAAAATACTTCAGATAAAAGGTATAGATCTCATCGAAATACACATTTTATGTTCTATTGATTTTCGCTGTAAAAACAATAGTTTTTGAGAAAAACGACGTTAAATGTTCAAAACTTTATATAACTCATGTAACACAATTCGAGTTTTATTAGTTAATTTTATTAGTTAATACTGGAAAGAAGTGAGCTTTGCTCATGTGTTTTCTGTACCATTGGAATTTTCCATGCGAAGCATGATCCACCCATTTTTAGGTGTGGTATAAGTTTTTGACCATCACTAGCACCAAAATGGTCTTGATAGTGGGGAGGGGACGGGGTCCGCATACAGTAATGGTTTGTGACTTTCCACGCGGAGCTCCCTACTCCGGCTAACCCCCACTTTCAGCCATCTGAGGCCCCTACCCGGAGCGGGGGCGTAGCCCCCGCGGAGGGGGGGGGCCGACTACTTCCACCTAGTAAATTCTGCCACCTGCGAGTGAGAGTATAAAAATAAACTGGGAGTAGTCGACCTCTTTCTCTTTTCCACGCATAGCGAGGTCCACTCACACTCTCCCCCTGCCTCGGGGCGCTGCTAGTTTTTCTCAAAAACTATTGTTTTTACGGCAAAAATCAATAGAACATAAAATGTGTATTTCGATGAGATCTATAACTTTTATCTAAAGTATTTTTCAAAATTCTCATTATTTAGGAAAATAAATAGAAAAAACCATGATTTTTATGGTTTTTTCAAGGTTTTCGCCATGAGAATCAAATTTGCGCCAATTTTCACTATCATATTCGTAATCAGCACGTCGAAATACGTAAGAATCTAGAGTATAAAAAAAATCGGTGGTATGGGCTTTTCGGAAGTTTATCCAAATAAACTTGTACAATATATGGCGTAACAAATAATGAGAATTTATTTAAATAATGAAGAAATGAAAGGTAGAAGAATTAACAAGATGAAAGTTGTACGCGCAAATGAAAGAGCAATAATAGTGATAATCTAATAGCGCGCGATTACGCACTCATCAACACTGTATATTAGAATGGGCACAAATTATTTTGGGTGCACGAGACGAGCCGACAATCCCGGCAATGATAGACCGCGAATGCACACTCCTACTAGCGCCCCGCTAGACTTAGGCTCTCTACACAAGTCCTTATAATCTATCCATATGCTGCACTTTCCCCCCTATTATTAGTTTGGAAAAACAACATTACCCAACAAATTGGAAAAATTATTAACTAATCGATAGTGGCCAAAGTAATGTTTATTAGTAAATGCTCATAACGTTTCTGCCTTCGTTTAGGCCCTTATCAAATGATAGTCTATAACCAAAATACAAATCAAATAATACATTACGTTTAATACAAGAACGGATGTGATAAAAGCCATTAACAAAAGTTTAAATGTGTAATAAATCTAAAAGGAATACAACTACCTTGAATTCAAACGCAGCTAAAATTAATCATGTACAGACATTGAATAATACATTACGTTTAATACAAGAACGGATGTGACAAAAGCCATTAACAAAAGTTTCAATGTGTAATAAATCTAAAAGGAATACAACCTTGAATTAAAACGCAGCTAATATTAATCATGTACAGACATCGAAGATTCTCCCAAAGAAACAAACATGTGGTAGACTATAATAAAGTCACTAATTAGTAAATTAATTGCACTGACATTTAAGAGAGCAGTTGAGATTTACAGTTAATATGAGAAATTTTCAATTGCATTGACATTTATAATTAAATGCGTCACGTAACACGATGAGTTAGTCAAATTTTTGTAACAAGACATAATTAATAACAATAAAAAAAATCAGCACACAATATTTCATTAAAAGCGTCGAAGCGACTGTACGTTAAAACACCGAAATCAACAAATGTCTGTAACGGGAATTTACAATGCTATGACTGCTAGAGTCATTATACGAATTTGTTGTCAAGCTGATATCGGAACAAAAATTGAAAAGTCAAAGACAATAATTCCCCAACAAGTACATTTTATGAATGACTATATGCTTCAGTTTTTTTTTAATTATCCTTTGGGATTTATGAATTATAGAGCTATTTGACCTGTTTGTGTTTGTCGGTGCCGAGAGTGCCGGTTGGTCAGTGTTCGGGCGTTAATGTCGATGAGATTGCCCCGATGCCGGATTCCGTCCCGAGTGAGGCGCGAAGCGAATTTGAAAAACTGCGGTTTGTTAGCGGAGTGGAGTTGAGGAAAGAAATGAGAAAACAGCGTTCACACATAAACTTCAAGCTTTATGCTTATCACTTACAATCGAAGCGAGCGGCGAACCGACTCTTAATGCAACTTTTCGGAAATCTTCTTGTCGTCCGGTTTACCTGCCACTGTGATCCGGAGCGGAAATCTTGAAGAGCTTCTGACTTGAAGCCTTCGCGTGATCGGAAATCTTGCGCGCGAGGCGACAGCGATCTGGTACGCGAGGCAGGGGACGTTCGCGAGAGAGAGTCGACTACCGACTCACGAGCTTCGATAAGCGCGGGTAACTTACAATTAATAAAAAATTAATCTCAAAAACGAGGAAGCAAACTGCGTCACGATACACCGGTTTGCATAGAACGACGAACTGTGATGCGAACGGAGACGCAAGTGAAGTTTTTTTTTTGAGCGGACAACTCTTCGCGAATGGAACAAATAAAAAATGGCAACTATCCGCAGAGCGAAGTATCGTTAGCGCTGAGTTTCGAACGACTGACTCACTACAATCGGTAGTGCGTGGTTTAGAAAAGATCGAGATGTTAGAAGGGGCAACGCGAGCCTCTGTTTTCGCATGATCTTTGTCGAGAAACTCCACAGTAGTTAAGGAGGCGCGTGACAAGATCGTGACGACGCCGTGCGACTCATCATGACCGACGGCCTGCCACGCGAATGATGCCGAAACTTTTGTGAGGCCGTCGGCATCCCGAACAGTTAGTCTCTTTATTTTCCTGGTCCAAAATGATACTACCGTTGGTATCGGAGTTTGGACTTTTTAAACTTTGATAGTTAACCGATTTGCATTCTTGTTTACTAGAATTACTTAAAAACGCTTCTATAACTGGTACTTTGACTCCCGGCTTACTTAAATTTACTTGATGCTCTTTTATTTACCTTAATATTACTCACATGATACACTTTTTGTTTTATTAGTTGTATGAACTAAATACGTTGCATAACTTTTTCACTCTATAATTTTAGCTGGCTACCACTTGACTTCTTTGTTCTCAACAGCTTTAACGAAAACTGATTGACCGGGGGAAAAACAAGGCATAACATTTTTAATGCCATGTTTTTGAGCACGATTGAAATCCGATTTTAACATTGTAAATTTTGTTCGGCAACTGTCTTAAAACTAACTCTGCTGGAGCGACTCCAATCTTCGTACAAAGAGTATTTCGAGAATACAGTAAATACTTTGTTACCTTACAATCAATACTTGAATTTGTTTTACATTTTAGCAATTTCTTTTTTAAATTAAGTTTTATAGATTGCACAGCTTTCTCCGCCATACCTTGTGCTGCAGATTCCATGAAACGTCGGTCGGTCGTCTATCGAGGCTCCGTGAAGCCTTTACTAATTGTCCACGAAATATTGATTAGTCGTCCATCGAGACTCCATGAGGCCTTTATTAATGATCCGCGTAACATGTGATGGATATCTTTCAGGATGTTTGACAAAGATCTATTATGGAGGAAAAATGGATCATCTATCTGACTGCTACCATGGAAATAAATACCCAGGCAGCAAGGTAACGTCCACTGGACGTCAATAATTCGTAATTTAAGGTCACGGACGTCATGTTACCAAATTAAGACGTAATAGTAACGTCATTTTTTGACCTATTAATTACGTCAGTCATTTATCCATCCTACAACGTATTTCCGACGTCATATGCTTGACTAATTAATAACGTCAGTTAATTGATATTTTATAAATATTTTATAAATATTGCGTGCTGTCTAGAGTATAATTTAACTTTATTAAAAGAACAGAGCAAAAATTTTTATAAGTTATTCTACATGTTATTTCGCATATGTAAAATCAGGAAAAAAATTGTAAATTTATATTTATTTATAAAAATATTTATAAAAATAACTACAAGTTTCATGTTTCTAACATTTATTGAACTGATCTATAATAAATATATATGTATTCATGAGCATTAAGTGTTTAGGGATCATCACGAAGTGCTAGGTTGCGTACGATCCTCGAAGTCAAGCAATGTCGACGGCGGTTCAGAATTGGATAGGTGACCGCGGAAGTTAGGCAATCCCAGATGTGACCATGGTGTGGTGGGTAACAATGC
The DNA here is from genome assembly GCF_013373865.1 of Monomorium pharaonis. Classification (NCBI taxonomy): domain Eukaryota; kingdom Metazoa; phylum Arthropoda; class Insecta; order Hymenoptera; family Formicidae; genus Monomorium; species Monomorium pharaonis. Next base: position 18,517,597 of record NC_050471.1, read on the forward strand.
TTGTTGAGAAACAACGTAAATTTTTTTTTTAGATTATAATTATATTATTTCAATATTTTCACAATGCAAGTACTGCATATGTAGAACATATACCCGAAATATTTTCTAAAACGTCAAAATAACGGCGACTTTTACTACCTGGGATAATCATAAAAATGACGTTAAAATGTCGTCTTTATTGTGACGTCAACGGTCTGTGACATTAAACCGTCATTTTAATGTCATTAAGACGTCAATTAGTGACGTCTGCTTCGTCATAAAATGACCAAAAAATGACGTCAATTAGACGACACCTTGCTACCTGGGTATTCATAGAACTATAAAAATTTAGTAGATCTATAATGTCTAACTTTTATTATGGAAATAAATATCCCATAGAGCTATGGAGGTTTATTGGATTTCTGATAAACGTCTATCTGACATCCATCATGGACATAGACGTCCTATGGATCTTTGGAGGTTTAATGGACGTCCACTGGACATTCACTGGTCAATTTTTATGTGGGTAGTGACGCCCACTGCAGTACACTAGGTTTGAACTCTGGCTTTAATAAATAGACATTTTATGAAAAAATTATTAGATAATATAATATCTATAAATAATATAATATATATGTGGATGTATAATAAATTTTTCAAGAGTTTAGTTTAATTAACAAAAATGTTCAGCTGTAATAAATAAGTAAAAAAAAATAAAAATTTATTTCGTATATTGTTGTGCCCCTTATTTCAGAAACACGGTATTCGGGATCGCTGCCGTGACTCCTCGGGTCAGGTTCCGTGAGAGATCAAGCCGTTTGTAGAATAACACTATATATTTTCTCTTTCTTAGTTACAACTGAGTTACACTTAATAAACTCGTGACAAAGTATCGTGCGACATACGTTCGTCGCTGAATAATGTGCAAGTAAGCCCGCTCGTTGTCTGTACATCGGTGTTTATATACACCGATTTTTGGCGTATAACCGGAGAGAGTACTTCCGCGGTCACTGGCCTTCGGTTAGTGCTCTTGGTTAGCCAGCAATTGCTGGCTATACAGATTCCACCCCAAAATCAGGAGATTTTGAGTGTTGTGTATTAAGCAACCGGGTGCATTGACTGGTGCGACGCCCGGTATGTAGACCGTCACGCGTGAGGTGTCACTTGACACCTTTTATTACTTGCGACATTTCTTGTGTGAGTGTATCACACTTACAACAATATTTTTAAACTAGCCCAGGCTAGCTGATGACTAGATCGTTAGTTTGCTAGGAGACATTACATTTGTCTAGTACTTATATATTTTGAGCGTTACATTATTGTTTCAGTGCTATTTATTTTGGCTAGACAGGGGTAATATAAAACACGTTTTCGCTACACCATCGCTAGGTGTTGGCGAGGTTAAATTTTCACTCAGGATATTACATAAGAAAAAAAGGGGAATAGCATTACTTATGCTGAGAGAGAGAGAGGGGGGGGGAGAGAAAGAAAGAGGGGGGAGAAAGAGAGAGAGAAAGAGGAGGGATAGAGAGAGAGAGAGAGATTGATTGATTGATTGATTTGTTTATTATGCCCAAGCATAAACTGTAGGGCAAAGGTACAATAACAAAAGATATATAATGTAAAAAATAAGAATAACAAGTTGAATGAATAGCAAAAAGAAAGCGCAAATGAAAGTCCAATAAAGAGTATCATAAAATATAACTTAAACTAGCACTTAACACTAAAATTAAAGTAGACTTTGGATTCGAACTAATATAAGGTATACAAGTAAAAAAATAGGGTCATAGAAAAGTAACAAGCCATATGAAGCAACATCATGCAAACTCAGAAACAAGCCAAAATGAGCGGAGAAGAGTCTTAAAGATGAGAAACGAAGGCGCAAATACTATATTTTCAAGAAGTGAATGCCAGAAATAGATAGCAGATAAATGGAAAGAATTCCTGTAAGTGGTGATCCTGTGGGAAGGAATATGAAAGAAGTATGAAGATGAGGCAGTTCGATCAGATCTTCTCACTAAAGGATCAATAGGAAAGAAAAGTTCACATAAGTAAAAAGAAGAGCACATGTAGCACATTTATTTAAAAAAAAAATTTTTTATAAACAAAAAAATTTTTTTTTTTTTTTTGAAAAATAAATAGCGTAGTTAAATGGAGGTATTTATGCTGTAAAACTTTTGTATAAAACATTTTTTAATATTTTGTTTAGTTTACGAGATATATCGAAAAACCGCAAAAATGTCTCAACTTTCACACCTTCAAACCGTTTTTAGGCAGCAATTAAAAATTTCTAAATTCATCTATTCACCCCTCTACATTTGTGTCAAGTTTCATTAAAATCAAAATTTACGGGTTCGCGAGGTTCCCTTGTTAGTAAAATTCAGTCTAAGACCGTTTGCCATTACATATTCAAAAATAGCACGCGCATCACTAGAGATCAATTCAAGACCACGGAGAATGTCAGCTGGGGGACAAGAATAGTATATCTGTAGGTCATCAGCGAAAAGCATGTAGCTAGAAAATGATAAGACCTTTGCAATATCATAAATGAAAAAAGAAAAAAAAATTGGACCAAGCACTGAACCCTGAGAAACACCTAGGGTGTTTCTAGTTCGTATAAACATTCATTTTCATAGTTGACGTATTTTCTTTATACTATTACTTCTTCGAGAAAATAAATTTTTTGTTCTCTTTTTGTCAATTCTCGTGTTCGTATCACGTTCATAAGCGGGGGAGGTTCAATGGCGCACAGTACAATTGGATAGGTTGCAATTGCCCATCGTGCTATTAGACACGAAACATTGCGCACCGTTCAATTGCGCACCGTTCGACTGCACACTGTTCAATTGCACACCGTTCAATCAAACGCATATTAAATATTCATACATTATGGCTGCGTTTGCAATGTGTACATAGGTTAGCGACTTGGACGGGGTGGGTGCGGAAAGAGGGCCGAAGGTCCCCCTTGCATCCCCCCCCCGCGCGCGCCCGCGCGCGCGCGTGTGTGTGTGTGTGTGTGTGTAAAGCATTCACTGTACCACATGGGTTTGCGACTTAAATGGTGTGCAATTGAACGGTGCGCAATTAAATGGTGCGCAATCGAACGGTGTGCAATCGAACGGTGCGCAATTGAACTGTGCGCAATTGAACGGTGTCCAATCGAACGGTGTGCAATTAAACTGTGTCCAATCGAACGGTGTCCAATCGAACTATGTTCGATCGAACTGTGTCCAATTGAACGGTGTGCAATGTTTTGTGTTTAATAGCAGTGGGCAATTGTACTGTGCGCAAATGAAGGCCTTTCTTCATAAGCCATCTATCGCGGGAAAAGCAACAGTACAAACCCCCACAATTTGTTCTAGGCATTGGACAACGACGACGATGATAATAACGACGTTTCTTAATCAGATTTACTTTTGAGCGAAAACTTTAAAACGCAATATTTCTGCTCGTAAATCACGTAGCGGAAAAATGAAAACACTTTTATTATATAAATCGGAGCTATCCATTAAGCCTATTTCGAAATCAATCGATTTAGTTGTTATTAAGAATCCGATAACTACGGAATTTCGCCAACGACATCTCGCTCAAAAGAGGCACGGTAATGCCTCCCGCGCGTACACTTGACACAAGGCCCTACCGTGCCTCTTGATATCTTACATCTATGAGAGTACAATTTTTATTTGTAGCCAATGTATCAATTTTCTGGCCCTTTAAAGATTAATATTTAATATCATGCTTTATAAACATTGTCCAATATTTCAATGATATAATTATCGCTATTATTTTTATCGGGAAAAATTTGAAGACAGAATAAACTAAATAATATTCTATGATTCTTAGATACCTTGGCCGCCGGTACCAACCTAGGCACGGTTTACTTGTGGAAGCGAAAATGTGTATCCGATTGCGACGAGAATGCTTGGCCAAACGTCCCAGAATCTTGTACGATTCACGGCACGGTGAAACAACTGATGTGGGGCGTCAGTTTATCGCGAAACTCTCTTTTGGCCGTCAACTGTATCACTAATGTATTCATTTTGCATCAGCAATTGATGTGCGCCGTATACAATGACGGCGTTTGCGCGAGCCAACTTACCCCGACGCAGATTTTGCTCGAGATGGATAAGCAGATGTATACGTTAAAGACGGAGATGCAAGTGCAGGTTATTGCTGTATCCAGAGAATACATCGCTGTCTCCTCTGGCAGACAAATCATTGTCAACCGCATCAACAAGGGTGCAAATCTCAATACGAGTGTATTGGCAACCTTTAGCTGCGATACGGAAAAGATGTTGATCTACGAGCATACGTTGATTGTATTGACTCCAACGATTATTCAACTGCGATCTATAGAAGGCTCCATTATTCAGATGCTCCCCACGTTACCAGAAGAAGGCGAACCAATTACGATGGAATTAACAGGTAAAAATTTTTTATTGATAACGTTTTCATAAATTTTTTTTATTATTTAAAACCACAGAGAGGATATTATTTAAATAATTTTTTAATTAATTTATTATTTTCAAAAAATTGTATTTTTTTTAAATTTTATTAGTTATTATTATTTACAAGAAAACTTGAAAGAATAGAAGAACTGTAAAGACATTACATAGAAGCATTTATTCGTAAAATATAAATAACTTGTATTAATTATAATCTGTGTACATACAATATAAATTATGTTTTATGTATTATCTATACAATATTATCTAAACAATAATTCATGGAATTATAGATTTTATCAGGAATAGTGAAAATTTCGCGTTTTTTATTTTTAATATTATTATTTTTTATTTTTAATATTATTACATATTATTATTTTATCAGTATTAAAGTCAAGTACATTAACAATTTATAACTTAATTACTTTTTTCTGTATTGTTATCTCATTTATGATGAATGATTTACACTGCTTATATTGTCTATATGAAAAAAGATTCATGCGAATAAAACGTAAATAATATTATGTAGACGTAATTTTTAAAAAATGCACAACACAATCTTGCATAGAAAGTATTTTAATATATAATAAAAAATATTTTTTTACTGTTTAGACTTGGTCTTCTGTCTAGATTTAGAAGAGGTAAAATCAGAATTGAAAAATCTTTCAAATAAAAAATAAAATTTTAATTAGTCCGTTGCACAAAAATAATGCTTTAAAAAATATTTTTTGGATATTTGACAAAATATTTTTTAATATTAAAAATAATTAAATTAAGTAAAAGAATATAAAAGGTATGCCTATAAAAGTTAGCACTAAATTTTTGTGTGCAATTTTAATAATTTAACGTTAGAAATGTTGTAACGGTTCACCTTTCCCGATCGCCTCGGACAGGCTCGCCGGATGCCGGGATTCGGGAGAAGGGGGGAAACCAACTTGCGTATACCGATATCGAATTAACAGTCCTTTATTATAAAGCTTATTATATGTACATACTTAGCCTACGGGTAAACTTATGCTCGATGCATACCTTAACCTACGGAGAGATATTTACAATATATTTACAGGCTAGTCTAACGGTATCCGGACGGGAGCGCGCTTATGCGCATCACCGTAGCACGCGGTCGCGGTCGCGAGGGTTGCGGATTTCAGGTAGCCGAAAGCCGGCGTGCGCAGGCGGCGGAACGGTCTGATGACCTGCTCCGTCGGCGGAATCAAGGAAGCCGAAGGCCGGCGTGCGCCAGGCGGCGAGGCGGTCTAATGACCAGTCTCGTCGGCGGGAACTAGGAGGCCGAAAGCCGGCGTGCGCCAGGCGGCGGAACGGTCTGATGACCTGCTCCGTTGGCGGAATCAAGGAAGCCGAAAGCCGGCGTGCGCCAGGCGGCAAGGCGATCTAGTGACCGGTCTCGTCCGCGGAAACCAGGAAGTCGAAAGCCGGCGTGCGCCAGGTGGCAGAGCGGTCTGATGACCAGCCCTGTCGACGAGGAATGGTGCTCGATCCGGATCGAGCTCGGCTTTTATACCGATCGGAGCGATCCCCACGCGCTCCCAGCAGCGTGGTGGGATTGGTTCCCGACGGGAATACTAGACTTTCGGGAGGGGCGTCCGCGGACGCCGAATCCCGTGTAGTGGAGCGGATGGTCGGCCCCGGGACCTAGTGACATTCGTCACAATGTTATAACAGTGCCCCCTAAAATGCACCGTTTGACGGCCACCAACCGTCGTGTCGTCCGTTGCAACGACGTGCCTATTTTAATCACGCCAAAACCTCGCTAAGCGCTCGCGACAGTTATCGAGCTCAAGACAGCCACCGCGTTACTGCTATCAGGCCGCGCAGGCGCACTTGCGCACGATTAAACGCAAACGTGCGCCAATGACCATCGACGAAGGCCGTTAAACAAGACCGAATTGATACCGTTAAAACAATAGAAACCGAGCGCTCACGATCTTTTCCGACGTCGTATCCCCACTACCCGCGGGTAAACCGAGTCGCCACTTTACGCGGATATAAAAGGAGGGCGATTTCAAGAAAAAGGGCATCTTTTTTCCTCCGATTCCGTTACGACGCAGAGGTCTGAGAAATTGACCTTGGCCTGGGATATACCGGCCGTCTAAATACAGAATCTCCTAGCTAAAAACCTTTAACGACCAGGCTATCGAGATGAAGGATTCCACCCCGGCCGGGTTAATATCAACTAGCCTCCATTGCTACGTCCTATTCATCCGATCGATCCGCTAACTATAGAGGTATGGATTACCCCGCCTCGGCCGAGCATATCGGCTAGCTGTCGAGACTCGATCAGAATCCTTTCCGAATTTCGCGCCACGATCAACCTCCCACGCCTTGCGCACCGGCTCCTACACCGTGCGTGCTGTTGCACGGGACGAGCACGACGATTGCCACAACCATTGCGCATCAAGCCTCGCGCATCCGCGCGCGCCAATACGAGGCCTCGACCATTAAGCGCCGACCAATCACACAGCAACCGCGACCACGTACGTCGGCACATATTTAAATTACCTGTAATAGATTTCACATAAGTAAACTTTTATGTATTAAAACAAGGATGTATTAAAATAAAATACTTCTTTTTACTAATATATTGTATCTCCGGATTTGTCTCTCCTCTCTGGCCACTGGCTGACTCCTATCCGCGTCTCTGCCTGAAAGGTAAAAAACGGGTTACAATATCTATATACATATATATAAGTACCGGGAGTCTGTATGTCCGTCTTTTCTGTATGTTCGTGAACTTCTTCGCCATTTGTAGTTCGATTCTAATGCAAAAGGTTTCATTTTATTCTAAATTTTACGAGGATTGCTGCTATGGGTTTGATTTTTTGATATGCAGGGTTTTTCAAAAATTATTTATATTTTGTTAAGTAACTGATTAGCGTTTGTCTGTATTACCGCGATCTACTTCTTCAATTGTTGCCCGAATCTCAAGCAAATTGTCTCATTTTGTTCCAAAATTAAACGAGTAAGGCTGCCATTGGATTTGTTTTTCCATATACACGATGTTTCATTTATGCACTTCCATTTCTTAAAGTTACGCCAAACATTTATGAAACAACCTGTTTATGGAGATGAATAAATGTATAAATCAATGTAAAATGTTGTTATTTACATATATAGAGTTTAAAAAAAATCTATATATATATAAAATATAGTCCGCGATAATTTTGGTCATTTGAGGACGGACGGGTCCGTGTGCAATCGGGTCCGTGTCCAATCGGGTCTGTGTCCAATCGAGTACGTGTCCAATCGGGACTATGTCCGATCGGGACGGTGTGCAAACGGGTTGTGTGCAATCGGGTCCGTGTGCAAACGGGTCGGTGCGCAATCGGGTCCGTGTGCAATCGGTCCGTGTGCAATCGGTCCGTGTGCAATCGGGTCCGTGTGCAAACGGGTTGGTGCATAATCGGGTCGGTGTGCAATCGGGTCTGTGTCCAATCGGGTTTGTGTCCAATCGGGACTGCGTTCAATCGGGTTCGTGTCCAATCGGTACTGTGTCCAATCGAGTCCGTGTCAAATCGGGACTGTATCCAATTGGGAAATACTACTGTGTCCAATCGCTTATGTGCGCAATCGGGACAGTCCCGTTAGTTACTGTGTCTGTTTGTTCTGTGCGTATTTGGTCCGTGTGCATTTGGTCCGTGCGCATTTGGTCCGTGCGCATTTGGTCTGTGCGCATTTGTTACTGTGTCCGTTTGGTCTCGATCCGTTTGTTACTGTGTCCGTTTCACTCAACCTGCTGTGTTCATTTATTACTGTGCGCATCTGGGACGCTCCTCTCTTTTTCAGGATTATGTGGTAAGTTAATTCTAAGTTTTCTTATTGGAGAAATAGTTTTTCCTTTTTACCCAATCATACGTTGAGTCGAAAGTTTCTGTTTCCTCCCAGCTTCCTTTAATTTTATCAAAAAGATCTGACCTATCGCGTAGGTTATCTTCCCTTTGGGTTTAAAAATAAATAATTCTTTATCGTGCTAGACGTGCTACGGTATGGTTTGCAGATGGAGGAAACGGTTATTTATTTTTTTCTAATGTTTGGATTCTTTATTGCTCTTTTTTGTGAGGAAACGTGAAACCTTTTTTTGTATTTCTACGTTCTGAATTTATTATTTGTTGACTCAATATTCAAAAGGAGTTGAAATTATCAACTTGGTCATCACGTTTCTAACAGACTAATCCTAGACGCGTAAAAAATTATCGGAGGCCGTTGAAACGGAATTTCTTTTGTAAGTTATTTGTTTCTCTGACGAAGGGAAATCGTGGAGTCTGCCGGACGTAATAAAATATAATTTTAATTATGGTTTAAAAAGTTTATAATATTAAACGTTTAAAAATTTTTAAAACTTTTTTTAATCTAGTATAATATAATTGCAAATGTTTTGAATTACATTTTGAACTTTTTTAGTGCAAAAATTCCATTAAATTATTGGTTTAATTATTGGTTTCTATTTTTTTGTATTGTATTTTTCGTATAGATTACCTATCGTTTTTAAACAATTTTTATCTAGTCATGTTTATTATAAATTAATCGTATCCTATTGTGTTTTGGTTCGTAAATATTAGATTGCTTATCTGAAATATATGATAGACTTTTTATCTTTCTGTATCGTATTTTTTGTATACATTACCTATCGTAAATCTAGAAAAAAAAGTGAACGTTTTACTTTTCTTGTACAGAATCGTTTAATCTATTAAAATGAGTAAATCATAAAAGTAATATATGGCAGTCCTCTTCCACATCGTTCTCTCGTAGCAAAAGAAACTGATTATTGCTTGTCTTAATTGAGTTGCGGGTGGTCTTTATAAAGCGCGTCGGTTGCACCTTCTGATTGTGAGAGAGTCAAATCGCTTACTAGCTTATTAGCGGCGCCGTACTAACTAAAAAGTTTGATAGAAATTGATAGAAACATATAGAAATTTGATAGAAAATTAATATGATCTTATCTAAATCTATTTATTTTAAAATTTCTATTGTACACTAGATTTCATGCTAGATAGAAAAGTTATAAAATTCTATCATTCTTTATCGTATCTGAATTAAACGATTAAAATTTTATCTGAATATGGATACTTTCCTATATGATCTTATCTAGTTATCTTACTAAATAGAAAAATTACGATTTAAAGTCTAATACAAATTAATCTGAAATTGTCCCTATACATTTCTATCAAATATATGGAACAATAATTGTTTTTTATCGTTGTTTTTATAATAACAGATATTTAAGGAGGGAACAATTATTTCGTAATTTCGCCGGACATAACATTTTATTGTTCTTTATGGTATCTGAATTAAACGATTAAAACTTTTTTTTTTTTACTTAAAGCTTCCACGGCTATTGATGTTGCTTCCAATAGAAATCATTATCAGAAAATCCGACAGAATTTTTACGAACCTCTTTCTATTAATAGAACTGTGTAACGGATCGTATTTTCTACGCGGACTTTTAGCTCGTCGGGATCGGGTGTAGGAATGGTCCCTGAGACAATAGACTCGTTTCTTTTAACTAACAAGAACTTATAATATATTTTAACTCAAATGTATTTACAAATATGTACAAGAAATCTTTAGCGAACGTGTCTCTCGATAGAAACAGCTGTTCGCCGGTCGCGTGTGTATGTTTGGTGACGATCGCGGTGTGCGGCGACGAGCCGGCGGGCAATGCCCCGAGGCGAGAGGCTTGAGCTTCGTGACGCGGCGAGGCGCACGGTGCGGCAAGCGGTAATTGCTGGTGCCCGAGATCGGTGGTGCGCGAGACGCGAGACGGAACGTGTTTTGACGTTTCGACGTTATATGTTCAGTGTGTCGGACTAGCGGCGTCGATCCCGAGAATTCTCGGGGGAGACGGAGAACACTCCACCTCGAGCCGGGTAATTAGAATTAAGGAGTAATCCGTAGCCGAGAACTCTCGGCGAAGGCGGAGACGCTCTACCCTCTGCTATCGGATTGTAACTAAGAGTTTAGATGCGAGCGGTGCCAAGAACTCTTGGCTAAGGCAAAGAACGCTCTACTCTAAGCACCGGTTTCGCAGGAAGCTTTGCTTGGTCGTATTCTGGCGGAATCGGAGTACTAGGATACGGTCGGATCGAGAAATGTCGCAGCCTCCACCGGAGCGATCTTTTATATCCGCTCGGGTGGAGGATCGGCGATCTTCATGGATCTTCGGCTTTCCCCGTGCTCGATCCTTCCTGTGGAAGCTAGGAGAGCACGGAGAGATACGCGGAGCGGAGACGAAGATCGTCTCGACACGTGTGACAAAGATTAGGACGGGCGGATGCCCGTTTTGCGGTCCGGCAGGTGTTCGGCCGGGCCGTGCGCGGTCGGTGATGCCGGCGGACTGGAGGTTTGTTACAACTGTTTAACGTCAACTTATTTTCAAATTTTTCAATTCCAACGAAAATTCTTTGAATAAACTTCTGGAGCAGCAATGGGCTCTGCCATCTCACCCATCATCGCAAATATCTTTAGGAAAACATTTTGAAAATCAAATTCTAAAAAATGCACCTCTCAAACCATCTATATGGTTCCGACACTTATATATGTTGATGACACTTTTGTGATCTGGAGCCTTGGCAGAGATATTTTTCCTCAATTTCTTGCCTTTCTCAACTCTTAACACCCTAACAGTTTACAATGGAAGTAAAACAAAACAACCAAATCTCTTTTCTAGATGTGTTAATTAGAAGGAACGGAGATGGTACTTTAAGTCATCAAGTCTATCAAAAACCAACACACACAGATTGATATTCTCACGCCACCTCTCACCATCATCCTTTGCAAAAGAATTCAGTCATTAGTTCACTGGTATATGAATCCCTCACAATTTCTGAACCAACTTCTTTGAATGAGGAATTAGAACATCTTAATTAAGTTCTAACAAAAAAAAGGAAATAGTAGTAGAAACATCAAACAGTCCAAAGATTGAGGAATAAAATTTTCAGTTTCCTTTCAGAGAAAGAAAAAGAAAAAGAAGAGAACAAGATGGCTTTCCTTCTGTATCTTCAAAGTACGACAGAACACATTAACAAAATTTTGTGTAGACAAAATATAAAAGTGACCTTCAAACCACAAAGGAAGATTTTCCAGTTACTTCCTAATCCCAAGGATCAGAGACCACACTTACAAGGGAAGTATCACAAGTGTCCGACGCCAATTTGATTTTCCTTGAAATATGTTGTCAAACACACAAATCTAAGAGACACGTATTTTTTTTTATGGGCGGAGTTTTATGTTTAGAGGGTGAAACACCCCTTTGAAAAAAAACAATTTTATTCTTTCGGAGCGAATATCATCGGAAGTATAAAAGATAGAAAAAAATTTTTTTAATAGAAGTTGTACGGTTTTAAAAGTACTTTAAATTTGTAAAAAAAAATTTTTTTTAATTTTTTTGTTTTACAAAACACCATTATTTTTTTTAAATAAAAAAAAATTTTTTTTGCTATATTAAAAGATTTTTTTTCTCTAAATTCAACCATGTATATTAAAGTTATGTTACGAAATATCATTTTTGAGAATTAATTATAAAGATTTCCGTATATAAGCTATCCGTACTCATGTACGCAAATAATTATCGTCTAAACAAGATTATACACAATTTTGATAAGATATATAATAGAAATCTATATAATTGATTTTAGCATCACAAATTATAAATTATAAATAATATTAATAACTATAATGGTTTTTATTACTTTTTTTTTAAATTAGTAAATTTTTTTATTTTACTAATTTCTGTACATTATTTCTTTGTATTTTGTGATTATTTTCTTAAAGCTATTTTTGGTCTTATGCTTTTATATTTTGTTTATTTACATAATAAGATTGTGATTTACATCATCACAATCATTTCTAAATATTTATTAATAAAATAATTTTTAAATATTTATACAATAAATTTATACATTTTGTATTGTATCATTTACTCATTATACTCATTGCAATAATGATACTCAACGAAGAAATGTTTTAAACATAATGATTTTTTGCACCATGAACATTTTACTATAGCTACATTATTGCAACCTTCGATATCACATGTTGTTGAAGTATCATCCAAACTAAATTCTACTGGATTTTTAAATTTCTGTAGTCTTTCGTTCGTATAACCACTTTTAAACCACGAATATTTAAATAAGTTACGATATCGCAGGGATGACAATTGATTATGTATCAAAGATTGCAATTTTATTATATTATTTCGTTCATGCAAATTTATATCACATTCCAATAATAAAACTATATCTGAAAATCTTTTAGCAAAATTTTTCCAAATTCTAAATCCGTAAACATCTAATGGTTGTATTTTTCCTGTAGTACCTTTCGGTATAATCATAGTAGTAATATGTTTATCTAGAGGTGTTAAATCCGAAATGATATTGGGACAATGTCCGGTCCATGAATCGATAAGAAGAACGCTATTAAAACCAATGTTTGGAAAATAAGCTTCTTCTAACCACATTTTAAAATGATCTGTAACAAATATAAATTAATTTAATAACTTTCTTATGATTGTTATTAGATTGTTAAATTAAATATAAAATTTCATAAAGATGATAATTGATTATGTATCAGAGATTAATTTTATTATATAATTTTATGTTATTGTTTATCCAAATTTATATATTTTTTTAATTATCAATATTTAAAAATCTAAAACCTTATAAAAGGAAATTTATATTACCTGATGTCATTTTACCAGATTTCGATGCTTTTACAATAACATTTGTTAGTTTAAATAAAGTTTCTTGTACTCTTGGTCCAAATTCGCCGTTAGCTTCTTTCAAAACAATAAATAAAGGTGACAGCAAATTACCATTACATGATATTATTGGTTGTATCGTGTATGAATGGGTTGTTGATGACACAGATTGTCCGATACGCTCTACTTTTTTTATTCCTTTAGGAGACAATGATCTTCCAGAATGTATTTCTAATTAAAAACCACTTTGATCAGAATTATAAACATTTTCTGCTCCAAACTGTTCAATAAGTGGTTTCACTGTTTTTAAAAAATTATTTGCTGAGTTTTGTAAATCAATAGAATCTTCCACTGTTCTTTTAGTTACAAACTTCGTAACTTTTCTTGAAACAATTCGATGGGATTTCTTGAATCTTGATATCCAGCTGTGAGATGCTTTAAATATAGGAATTACATTTCCTATTTCTTCTTGAGCTTGTAAAGCCCATCTTTTTAAATCGATATCATGAACTATAAATCCTGATTCAATAGCTGCAGTAAATTTATCATGTGTAAATTTGGAGATATAAGATAATTTTTCCAAACGATTTCCAGTTGATTGTAGTTGTTCTTCCCATCGTCTTAACTGACGTTCAGATGAAACTCTTTTAAATTTACTTTGTACTGATTTTAGAGAACGATGCCTTTTTCTGTGGTTAATTTCTTTATTATCGTCTAAATTCCGCCAATATTCAACAGCTCGTCTTTTATAAGTACTGTCAAAATTTACTTCACTGTTTGAACACTGTAGATGAGAATTTAAATTATCTTCACTCCATGCTTCTTTGTCATCTTCAATTATTTCGAAACTGTGTAATTTATAAGGTTCTTAATAATCGAGATAGGTTTCTTCCATCACTTCCAATCCATTATAGTGAAAAATGCTATCTAGCAATAATTTTTGTATGTCTTCTTTTAATTGTATTTCTGCTTCAGTTACTGGCGTTTCTGTTAGATATATTGAACTTATAGATGCCAATAAAAGTCTAACAACATTAAGCGGATTGAGAATCATTTGTAAAGATGTTAAACTTTGCTTTGTATTATAATTTAAAATCAATTTAACAAATTGCACACATATGATTATTACAAAACGATTGCACTGATTGAACGTAAGACTGCTACATGACTATATTTATACTGTCAATTTATACTTATCTTGAGTGTACACGTAAGCCTAATAAGAGATAAAGATTAATTATATTTGATGAAAACATTTTAATTGAAACATGTAATTCATCACGTTCTTGATATGAGGGATACGTGACTTTTAGTTTATTATATATATATATATATAGCAATAATTTTTGTACGTTTTCTTTTATATATATAATGAATTAAAAGTCACGTATCCCTCATATCAAGAACGTGATGAATTAAATGTTTTCAATTAATATGTTTTCATCAAATTTAATTAATCTTTATCTCTTATTAGACTTACATGTATATTCAAGATAAGTATAAAACACGTGTTTTCAATTAAAATGTGGGTGCAATTTGTTAAATTGTTTTTAAATTATAATACAAAGCGCATATGAGCACGGATAGCTTATATACGGAAATCTTTATAATTAATTCTCAAAAAAGATATTTCGTAACATAACTATAATATACGTGGTTAAATTTAGAAAAAAGAAATCCTTTAATATAGCAATTTTTTTTTTAATTAAAAAAAAATAATGATAGGTGTTTTGTTAAACAAAAAAATTAAAAAAAATTTTTTCTTTACAAATTTAAAATACTTTTGAAACCGTACAACTTTTATTAAAAAAATTTTTTTCTATCTTTTATACTTCCGATGATATTCGCTCCGAAAGAAAAAAATTGTTTTTTTTCAAAGGGGTGTTTCACCCTCTAAACATGAAACTCCGCTCATAAAAAAAATACGTGTCTCTTAGATTTGTGTGTTTGACAACATATTTCAAGGAAAATCAAATTGGCGTCGGACACTTGTGATACTTCCCTTGTTAGACTCACCAGGTATATACAAAATCTCCTGCTTTTGCGGAAAAATTTACATAGGAGAATTCGGGAGGAAAATTAAAAAACATCAATGGTGTACCAAATACGGCCACTTTTCTCAATCAGCTTTAGCCGAACACTGGACGGAGACTGGACACTCCGTGCAATACGAAAAAGTTACAATGCTAGCTCCTTTTCAATGTTATTCGTCAGGAAACAACATTTTATAATAGAGTATATATATATATATATATATATACATACTCTATTATAAAAAAGATGCTTAGCACTCTAAAATATGTGATAGGTAAACAAATTATTTTTTATATTTTATTTTTTAAGTAAAAACAGGCGCCAAGTATATATGTGTGTTTCTTTAAGGACAACTCTATTATGTTACATAAATCCAAGTAATAATATTTTTATTTTACACGAGTTCTCTTTTTTACATGATACAAAATAAATGTAAATGTGTGAAATCACAAAAAATTACCTTTTTAAATAAGGATAAAACTTTTATCTTTTATAAAAGTAATGATATGAAGGAAATGCACCAACTATAAGAAAGGATATTTATGAACAAAAGAATTATTATTTTTAATTATAAAATATGTTTATATTTAATAATATAATTCCGCATGTATTATTAAATAGTATACAGGGTGTCAGAAAATTTTTGACACAGTGCTTGCATAGAGATAGAACGGACTATATTAAGTAAGGCAATGTCGATCTTCTAAACCACAATTCACGGATTGTGACTACAAACGCGTGTTTCGCTGGGTAGTCTTATCTCGCTGCGCGCTTGTCGGAATTTGGCAGTAGGCCTGTCAAATTGTTTTTTTTTTTTAATAACTCATTACTTATTGCGAAAATTGTAAAATGATAGAGGACATTTGTACTTGGTTTAGTGCATTCTACTTCTATGCAAATGCTATGTCAAAAATTTTAAAACATACTACATATTATAATTGTGACAGTTGGATTTTCTCGCAGCTATTCGGATTTGCTCACGGGTTGCCGAGTTCGAGAAAGTTGTGACACATTGACTTTACAAAAATATAATATAAACTTTAATGTATGGAAACAATTTAACGAGTGACAACAGATATTATTATTAGACAATTTATCGCTCGTTGGCACGAAAGATCGGTACAGAAATAATTATCGCTCGCTGGCGCAGGAGGTCGATACAGAAATAATTATCGGTAATTAACAATAATCGCTTTGGTTAAATATCGAACAGAATAATATCCTCTGTGAAAATCGCAGAGTCACGTTCGAAAGACGGATCCGAAAGGAATAATGGGGTTTGAACGGGATCTGGACAGGAGCGGAACGCTTTAATTAATCTAAAACAAAACGAAAACAGGAATATTAATAAATCGGTATTCACGAGTTACGAAACAATCGAAATTTCTTAATTTAATGGTATTCGCAAACGGAATAACGTGGGGTTGGAGACGAAATTACAGATCGTGCTCCGGGTAGGTACAAATAGGAATTTCACGGCGGAAATTCTGGCGATTTACGCGTTTCGGTCTGATCGCAACGGTTCAATTCGTCGCGGTCTGGTAGCAACGGTATGGAGTATACGCGTCGCGGTATGGCCATGTCTGTACAGAGAATACAGATCTTCGTCTGATCGCAATAATGCGGGTAATATGCGTCGCGGACAGGTCGCAACAATTTAAGAGGCATCTCGATGCTTTACGGTCACGGTCGAAACAGTTAGGAACGTACGCGGTTGACGCGACACTGCAGAGGATAAGCCCATCCTGGTGATTGTCCGCACTAGCGGACCTAAGACGGATACTCCCGACGAAGATTAGGCACGCTCCGTCTCCCGGTGGCCGAAGCCTTCGTCGAGTACGCCTGATGTATTAATCTCGTTACGGGAGAACACCTTCTTGGCGTGAGGATGCCGAGAACGCTCGGCGGAGAGAGAGTATACCCTCATCTTCGAGAGGAAAGAGTGGAGACTAGACCCGACAAAGCAGGATAGGACCCAGAGCCTGGACGGGAAAAGGTGTCTTCTCGGGTGAACGGCCGGATTGTATACCCGCTCGGATCCTATACATCCTTACCTTACGTACCGGGGCAGATGGCGGTGGTGGTGGAAATAAATGCGAGGCCGCTGGGATGGGGGAGTTGCGTGGTTGGAGACGATGGCGATGCCGGGGCGCGTACAAAGCGCGGTTTTGAGTCCGTCGCCGCCGCCGTGACGATACCCTATCGTCATATAATGATAAAGTGTTTTAAGCGTTTTGATCAACATATTAGCATATAGAAACAAAAAAGTACAATATAATAAAAATAAATGTTTTATTGAAAAGGTACTAGGAGCTACTATAGAAAATAATGAAAATGACTTATTGTAATATTAAAAATGATAAATCATACTTGTTTTTTTTAATTATTGTCACTAATTAAATTAAATGTAGTCTGATAGTATTTCTAGCTTTAGGTTATGACTGTATTTTAAGACCGATTGTGTTTAGCGTGCAGTTGATAAAAATTAAAAGTATATTTAAGATATGTATATAAAATAACTTTTTATTGAAATATTGCATTCACTTGAATTGGAATCAAAAGACTCTTAAGTACAAAAATATATATATTACTGGATTTCATTTTAAGCTTTAGAAAACCAAATTTTTTTTAGTTTCAGTGTTAGAACTTTTTTTTCCTTGTCAGTGAATTGAACTACAAAAAAGATGACATCGCTCTAGTGCCTTATATTAGGATTCCGGTCTGGAAAAAATGAGTAGTTATTTATTTGCTGTATTTGAATTTTATATTATTGTTTATTGTTAAAATAATTTTAACGTCATTTGCAATAAAAATATGTTAAAAAATATAAAAACATAATTATGTCGCACTTTGTGAAATATGAGGCAGTAAAATGTTATTATACAAAGTAACATCAATTTATTTTAAAATAAATGCACATATTATAATAAAAGAAATAACTTTAGCTAAACGAATAGTGTTTTCGGTAAATCTAATTATAAGCCTAATATTAGGTTTCTGGTCCCGAAGAGATTAAAAATACTGTTAACCCTCAACGTTCATTTCATGAAAATCTCATGAAAATAAGAATCTTCATGAAAATAATGTTCACAGTGGGGTCGTTTAGACCTCACTATTTAAATGCTTCATGTAAAGGTATTGGCTTATTTTAATTTGAAAAAAAAACTGGATAATTTTTTAGCATTCTTTTTTAAAATAAAATTGGTTTTTTTTTTGTGAAACTTGATGTTAAATATGAAGAAAAAATTCAAGAAGTAAAAAAACTAAAAAAAAGATATTAAAATATCAGATTGTAATTTTTAAAAGTAATTGTATAATACAGTTATGTTTCAAAGAAAATATATTCTTTATCTAATTGGTGCAATTAAAAGATTTTACAATTTTTTTTAGGAAAATGCATATTATTTAGTATGAATAACACATTTTTGTAATATTATTTTTTTTAAAGGAAAATTAAATTGGAGATATTACTATTTGGGTTGGGGTAGGAAAATCCATAAATAATAATATATACATATATACATATATATACAGGATATCCCATTTTTATTTATCACCCCTCGTAACTTTACAGGGAACAAGCGTATAGAAAAATATTTTAGACAAAAGTTATATAGCTTTAAGGAGGACATAAGATGGTCACTTTGGCCTTGACCTTGGAAGCAAATTTGAAGGTCATTTGAAGGTCAACTTAATTTTTTTAAATGAAATTCTCTCCTTTTCATTACATATTCTTGCAGCTTATCTCGAGAGCTTTCCAAAACACTATAATAAAAAGTATTTTGCTCAACTATTTTTTAAGTTATAGGACTTGAAAGTTACAGGACCGCCGGCATTAGCATTACCCAAGGTGTATCTAAAAATGATACCTAAAAATGAAAAAATATTTCATTGTAGGTGTTCGAAAACACGTCCCTCTTTTTGGATATATAAACGCAATCTCTCGTTAAAATTGTTACAAACTCTTTCAAGCATAGCTGGTGTTATACTCTGAAATACGTTACGAACCACGCACGCACGCACGCACGCACGCACGCACGCACGCACGCACGCACGCACGCACGCACGCACGCACGCACGCACGCACGCACGCACGCACGCACGCACGCACGCACACACACACAAGAAGTGTAAATCTGATCGAGCAACCTCCACGTGGTACATCTTGGGTAATGCTAACGCTGGCGCACAGTGGGTCGAATGAACAAAATCAGTGGACATCGATAAAAAAATTAAGTCGTGATTTTTCCATTGCAACCATGCAATGATTTACGGAGTGTCTTTATTCTTTATATATTATTTATTGTTTAAATCTTTCATTTGTGTTTATTTTATTT
Organism: Monomorium pharaonis; assembly: GCF_013373865.1. Lineage (NCBI taxonomy): Eukaryota > Metazoa > Arthropoda > Insecta > Hymenoptera > Formicidae > Monomorium > Monomorium pharaonis. The sequence goes on from NC_050471.1 coordinate 18,537,105, forward strand.
ACTCAGAGTTACATCTTATTTAGAGAATTATTATATTTTGTTCACATGTTAATCGTAGGGGTAGGCGAAGGCACTCCCTTTAAAAAAACTTGCCCAGAATTTATTCCCTTAAATCTCAATTTAAGTGTTTATTTCATTTACTTTGAGTTATATTTTACTTTGAAAGTTATTACATTTTGTTTACATTTAAATTTACCGTAGTGGTAGGCGAGGGCACGCCCTTTAAAAAAACTTGCTCATGGTTGGTTAATTCCCCACCTTTACGCGGTACCAACTGTTACCATTGAGAGGGAATAAAATTTTGAAAGAGACTTTTTTTTGTAAAAATAAAGTTAAAAAATCCAAATTTCTAGCAAATATTATTTAATATTCTTCATTTATACTTAATTATGTCTAAACATTCGTGAAACATATAAATATCGAGTTGTTACTATGAAAAAAATGTCATATCCACTAATTCAGACGTTTCGACCCACTGTTCGGCGGTCCTGTAACTTTCAAATTCTATAATTCAAAAAGTAGTTGAGTAAAACCTTTTAATTATAGTGTTTTGGAAAACTCTCGAGATATGCTATAAGAATATGTAATAAAAAATAGGGGGTTTCGTTAAAAAAAATTAAGCTAACATACAAATAATCTTCAAATTTGATTCCAAGGTCAAGGCCAAGGTCACTATCTTATGTTTCCCTTGAAGCCATATAACTTTTGTCTGAAACATTTTTCTATACGATCGCTCCCTGCAGTTACAAGGAGTGATAGATTAAAATGGGATACCCTGTATATATATATGTATATACAGGGTGTCCTATAACATGTGGGTCAACACTCGTAAAAAATAGAAGAGATCAAGATGAACAAAAAAGTCTACCATTTTGCAATATTTTCAAGAATGATTGAGTCATTAAATGTTAAATTTATACTAATAAGAACGTGCAGAGAGGCAGGATCGGACTGCCTAAGTTGCAGCACAGCTTAGTTAGATCAATAATTTTTGCAAATATCACAAAATGGTAAGACTTTTTTGTTCATCTCGATCCCTTTTACCTTTTTACGAGCGTTGACCCACATGTTTTAGGACACCCTGTATATACATACACCACTTGGGTTTAATAAAAATGTGTTATTCTAGGAATACTTAACGCTTTTTTTCAAATATTCAAATTATGCATATACTTGCAATTACTTGCAGGGCATTATTTAACTGTAGCATCGTTGAATGGCATTCTGAAGATTTGGAATCTGGGAAAACACGAGGCTAAGCTACACACTCGTGCTATGGCGACATACGAGGCGATTAGCGATTTTGCTGAAATCATTGAGGCCAGATGTAACTCAGATTGCCGTTGCGTCTCGATCACCGTCGCAATGGCGAATCTTATGCCCAGTTCTGTTTTATACATTTGGGATATCGAGAGCGATCAGATTCATGAATTAGACTTCGGAGAATCGGATGATTTAGGTGACGATAACTCTGCGTTGTGAGTAAAATATAGGTTAAGAAACTTTACATCAAATTATAAATTATAATTAATTATATTTTTTATACACTACTAAAAAAAAAATAGGGAACACTTTTTGTATACCGAAAATTTAGGTTATTTTCTAACTGTTGCAACTCAGCGAAAAATCATCGTAGAAACAAAATCCAAAAAGCGTTTTAAAGATTGAAACTTTTTCTTTCAAATGCTTTTTGGCGATTTTAGTTATCTTTTTTTTACCAACGTGGTACAATGATGAAGCTTGACCCGTTAAAATAAAAATTTTTTATGTGAATTTGCTGCGCTGCATCTCACGTGAAAAAAATCATAGAGCATTTTTGTTACTTGCATCTTAGATCCGGAACTTTCCCCTTTAATTTGAGTGGTTGTTCATTGCTGTACGATTTTTTTTTGACCGAGTTATGAGATTTTAATAAAAAATGGTCATTTTGACTTTCATCGCTTGTTACTCGTGAACAAATCAACGTACAGCGCTCAGCAAAAAAGTGGTGGAAAGCTGAAAGTTTGCACTTTTGAATGCTGCTAATGAAGATGCCGGTCGAATTGTGCACATCGCGCGCGCGTTTTCGTGCGCGAGTGCCAAGTCTTACTTTTAGACATTGTTCGATTTGTCTTCAATTTGCGCGCAATCACATAAATTGGACCGCGAGAAAATGGAAAAATGTGTACTTTTCTGATGAATCGCGTTTCTGTTCTTTACAGCAATGACGCTCGTACACCTATTTGGCGTCGATGAAATGAACGCTATGATCGACGCAGCGTTATGCTAGTACGAGCCTATAACGGTGGTTCTGTGATTGTGTGGCGGTGTATTTCAAAGCAGAACGAACTGAATTAGTGATCCTGCCACCGCCTGTAATCACAAGTGTTCGATACATAAATGAAATTCTTGGACCTTACAAATTGCTTCACGTTTATCGCATACGAATTTTGTGTTTATGCAGGACAACGCTCGTCCTCATACGGCAAATGTAACTAGACGCTTTCTCGATCTTGTCTAACAGTAGTTATTCGACCATTGCCTTCATGTTTTGTATAACGTCCTGTCTCTTGATATCGTGACCAAACTCTACTTACTACAGAGATAGACATACCAACATCCCAGCTAGCAAAATGACGCAAACTTTGCGCGAAGTTTGCCGCAAACTCGAGCAAACCTTTGTAACAAAATTACGACAAGGTGTGTCCGCATTAAGCTTAGCTTTTGCTAGCAAGGCTTGTTGTAAATAGTATGACGCATATTTTATGCAAATAACAGGGTAAAATTTGCTAGTAAAGCATAACAACAAATTTGTAGTAAGAACAAGGCAAACCTTGCTGTACACAATATGATAGCAAATTTGTGGCAAGAATAGAGCAAACCTTGCTGTACATAGCATGATAGCAAATTTGTGGCAAAAACGAGGCAAACCTTGCTATGCACAATATGATAGCAAATTTGTGGCAAGAACAGGACAAATATTGTCGAAATTTAGATTAACAAAAATGATTATTAGACTGAAATATTAGACTGATTAGTCCAATATCAAATGTGAATGGTGCAATCATACTTGGTTCTCTGTTCTCGACGAGCCCCTTTTATTAATCCAGTAGGTAAATCTTTTTCACGAGAAATGTGCCATCTCGAGATAGATAGTAAAGTCAGAAATAAAGTTTAAAACCCGATAATGCAACCCTGTTATTTGCATAAAATGTGCGTCATACTATTTGCGACAAGCCTTGCCAACAAAAACTAAGCTGTTTACGGACACACCTTGTTGCAATTTTGTTGCGAAAGTATGCTCGGCAAGTTTTATTTTGTTCTTGCTACTAATTTGCCGTTATTCTGTGCTTAACAAGATTTCCTGTTTCTGCTATAAATTTATTGTCATGTCGTGTAGCAAGGTTTGCTCTGTTATTTGCTTAAATTTTGCATTTTATCGTGTCGGAACAAATCTTGTAATTTCTATACGTAATATTTATGTACAAGTCTTTCTCTGTTATTTGCAGCATCGTGTGATGAAAACTTTTGCCGTAAATTTGCTCGAAACTTTTAGAAAACAAAGCAACAGACAATTACTTGTCATAAAATTGTTGTCAAAATTGAAACAATCCTTGCTGTAAAGCTTTCACGATATGTGATTTTAACAGGCCTGGCTAGCTGGGATGATGTGCTACGTGACGTATGCGAAAACTTTCTTCGAGAAGTGCGATTATTTGTGCAACTTCTGTTGCAAGCAAATGTCTACACGGCATTTTGAAAATTTTGTATACGAACTCAATACACTACGGGAGTCGTCTTTGTACTGAACATTTATTTTAAAGTCTCTTTGTACGTAAACATTACTTGTAAACATTACGGTATGTATGTGAGTACGTGCGTACTCGTAATGTTTACATGTAATGTTTATGTATAGAAGCTTTAAAACAAATGTTTAACACACAAACGATTCTTGTAGAGTATTGAGCTTGTATACGAAATTTTCAAAATGCCGCGTAGACATTTGAACGCATTTGAAACAACATAAAACGACATTTAAGAAGTTGCAATGAACAGTCGCGAGCGCGTGACGAACCGCGGGATCCTTACCATTGCTGTAAAACACATACACACATACGCACATGCGCGCGGACGCGCGCGTGCGATGTGCACAATTGGACCGGCATCTTCCACATGGTGCACATTGGACAACGCTAATGCCGGCGGTAAGCGTCATTAAAAAATAAATGTAAGGTTGACTTTGTAACTTGGTCAAAAGGGTGTAGAAAAATTGTTGAAAAAACATTTTAAGCAGTTTCAACAATTTTAAGAATAATAAACACGTGGAATACAAATGTTACATTTCATGAACGTTAGTGTTTATTACTGGGGAGTAACCGTACTATAAAACTTTGCTTTAGCGATGTGATTGGATCTTTCTTCACAACAGTACCTTAAACTAAATGAAAACCGTAAAATATGCGATTTTTTACGTAATCTTTGAACGCGATTTGTTGTTAGAAAAAGTAAATCCGTGAAAAAATTGATAACAGCATTCAAAATTGGAAACTTTCAGCTTTCCAATGCTTTTTTGCTGAGCGTTGATTTATTCATGAGTAACGAGCGATGAAAGTCAAAATAACCATTTTTTATTAAAATCTCAATAACTCGGTCAAAAAAAATCATACAGCAATGAACAACCACTCAAATTAAAGAGGAAAGTTCCTGCTCTAAGATGCAAGTAACAAAAATGCTCTATGATTTTTTTCACGCAAGATGCAGCGCAGCAAATTCGCATAAAAAATTTTTATTTTAACGGGTCAAGCTTCATCATTGTACTACGTTGGTAAAAAAAAAGATAACTAAAATCGCCAAAAAGCATTTCAAAGAAGAAGTTTCAAGCTTTAAAACGCTTTTTGGATTTTGTTTCTACGATGATTTTTCGCTGAGTTGCAGCAGTTTGAAAATAGCCTAAATTTTTGGTATACAAAAAGTGTTCTCTATTTTTTTTTTAGTAGTATAGGTTAAGAAAATTTACATTAAATTATAGATTAGAATTAATTATATTTTTCATTAATCGAATTACATATGTTTCCAATATACAATGTATATCAAACCACCCGTTCACTTTGATTTTTTCGAAAACGTAAAGGAAATTAGAAAAAATGAGTGTATATAATTTGCCCACGTTCGAAATGGTCACGTTTAAAATGGCCACGGGAAATATTGCTCGGAATTCAATTTGTCCACGTTTGAAACGGCCACGTTTGGAATGGCCATGAGAAATATTGCACGGAGTTCAATTTTTGCCCACGTTCGAAACTACCACATCTGAAACGGCCACGTTCGGAAAGGACACATTCGGAATGGCCACGTTCGAAACGACCACGTTCGTAATGGCCACGTTCGAAACGACCACGTTCGTAATGGCCACGTTCGAAACGGCCACGTTTGAAATGACCACGTTCGGAACGGCCACGTTCGGGATGGCAACGTGGCCATTTCGGACGCTCCCGTTTTCAGTATATCCTTAGAATATCTTCTGTGATATTCTGAGGATGTACTGAGAACAATGTTGCTGTGGACATAGGAATATCTTGAGTATGTTCTGAGTATATTATAGTATACGTGGAGTATATTCCCACACAACACAAAGACGTCTAAAAGACAACTAAAAGATAACAAGTTTTCGTCATGGACATCTTTTAGGTAGAGCTTATAGTCGGCGAAAAGATGACTAAAAGACGACTTATATCCCACAAAAAATTATCTTATAGTTGATGGCTAAAAAACGTCTGATATTAGACATCTTTGAAAGCTCTGCCAGCTTAGCGCGATTTTGCGACGCATGACGCGCGATCCAATGACAGCTGTTTTTCGAAAAAGTAAAGCTCTCATTAGATGTCGCGCATCGCAAAATCACGCTGGTCTGCCGGAACCCTTAATCATTTTAGCGATAGTGAAAGTACGGCCATTTGAAATGGCGTGACATCTCACTTCTTATAAGAATGGATTTTCCGCTCGATAAGTGAACTCTTCATTCGACTGGAGTGAACGATTCACTTTTTTGTAGCAAATCGTTCACTTAATTAAAATGAGTAAATTATTAAAGTAGTGTGTGACAGTCTTTTTCCACGTCGGACAGGAACAAGAAGTTAATTTTTGCTTTCTTTAACCACGCTACGGGTGGTCTTTATGTAGCGGATCGGCTGCACTTTGCCCCCGAGAGAGTTAATCCGCCTATTGACATTGCCGCGCACTAACTAGCGGGCATGTCCGCATGTGGCGTGTTGCTTTCGCTAACTAGACGAGCGGAAAGATATCTTTTAGTCCACTTTTTGCTTTGCCGAAAAGACAATTATAAAAAGTCGACAAAAAGACGTCCTTTTTTAAGTTGTCTTTTCGACAATACTATAAAAGATGTTTTATAGTCATTGTCAAAAGATGTCTTTAGTCTTACCTAAAAGACAACTTGAAAAAGACATCTTTTCGTCGTCTTTTAATATTCTATGCTGTCTGGGTCCTACGTATATGAGACGTGACATTTTTATAATATTCTCAGAATATATTGAATTTTTTTATAAGTACCCTGAAAACATTAAAAAATTTGATTAATTATTATAAGTTCATTATATAGATTTTATAATATTTTATTATATAGTAAGTTTATAGTACAGTTTATAGTTTTGTATACAAAATTATGTTGTACAAATCTGCCTGTTATTTTATTACAAGTCATCTCTAATAATTAATTAAATATCACACATTATTGCACTCCTTATAATTGAATATCACACATTATTGCGTTTAATACGAATTTTGTATCAAGTAAAATAAAAAAAGTAACGAACGAACGAATACAAAATATGTTACGCTTAAAAGTCCGGCATTTGAAACATTATAAATATTAAATTTATATCCGTACAAATCTGCCTGATATTTTGTTATAATTAATCTTTTGATAATTTTATATCACAACATTGCGGAACCGTGCAAGAACAGACAGCACACAATATTTATAAATATTTTTGTGGTTTTAGATTTGACAGATCATAAAGATTTATTATAAATATTATAAAAATATTTATATTTATAATATTTATAAATATTTATAAAATATTATAAAATGACTACAAATCTTTATTTCTTATTTACCATAAATATTTTATAAAATATTTAGTCTATATTTTAATACGTCGAATAAAGATTTTTCCTTCATGTATATAAAAATGTATAAAATATAATTATATAATATTTTTAAAAAATAAATAGAAATAAATATTTATAAATATTTATCATAAATATTGTGTGCTCTATGGGAAGTTTGTAACCGTGAATTTTCAAATATGATGGGCTACGGATAGCCGCGGGCAATTCAGGGTTCGGGCGGCGGGCTGGTTGAATGAATAACGGAGGCAAGCGGTATATAGTTAACAAGTAGTATTTATTATGTACTAAGCCTAACTAATATTTACAGTGTCCCTGCTCTAATATGTACAACTTAGCCTAAGATCTCGCTATGCGCGGGTGATTCGCTGTGGCGACGTGTGTCGCGGTGCGCGTGTGCGCGTTGAGTATTCGGTGCCGGATTGGCTGCGGCGGGCGTACGGCGCCCGTGTATCGGTCGGTCGGTGTGTCGATCGGCGGTAGCGGCCGTTCTTGACGATTACGGCGTTCGTTGCGGTGTAGTCTCGGCGGTGTAGTGCGAGGCGGCGTTCACATCGGTCACGGCGGTAGCCGGATTGGCTGCGCGGTGCGGCGCGGCGCTCCTATTCGCCGAGTCGGTCGGTGCGGCGTTATGGTTGGTCACAGCAGTGCGCGACTGAGCGGTACGGCGGGATCCGGGTGACGAGCGGGGCGGTGTTCTGCCACTCACTGCGTGGCGCGAGGAAGCGCTCAGTGCGCGCTAGTGAAGGAAACCGGATTTGTGGTTATGTTCGGCACTCAGTGCGTGCTCTGGAGGCTCAGCTCAATTCGCTGAAAGGATCGGTCGGCTCACTTCGCTAGACCGGGGAGATCTGCTTTCTTATCACCAGCGGAGGGCTTTTATAGCCCCCGTTTGATGACAAGAGGAGCGGAGATGTGCGGGGAGACCGAGATAAGCGGAGGGGACTACACGAGGTAGGAGGGTAACGGCCTCGTATCTATGGGTGCGTTCCACTTAATGCCCGCAACGCTCGCGAGCGTTGCTTATCCTTGTTTAATATTTGATAACCAACAAGGATGAAATGATTCCACGGTCGTTGCGAGCTTTAAGTGGAACGCACCCTATATGCCTTAACGTGGCGGAGGAACGGCTCGTTACAAGTTTAACTAAAAAGAACAGACCTACTGCTTTTGGACTGGAGCGCATTAAAAAAAAACACCCAAGTGTGAGAGAGATATATATATATAATGTATAGAGAACAAAAGAGTATGAGATATCCTCAGAATATCCTTAGAATATTACATATATACGTGAGATGTTCGGAACAAATTTCGAATATACGAAGGATCTACGATGTACATATAATATGTGATATTCTGTAGCCGATATACTCAGAATATCCTCAGAATATACAAAATATTGGTGATCCATTATTTATTGTTTATGATATCTTCAGTATGTTCTCAGAATGTTACATATATGTATATGGGATATTTCGTATGAATTCAGAATATACGGACAATATTATGTGCTATCTGAGTTATAGTCGTTAGAGTTGATACTTGACACTCAGTCGCCACCAACTTGTTGCTTTTCGCTCATTCATGTTTCGTCAAACAAGGCGACTGAGTGCCAAGTGCCGACGACTATGGGTGCGTTCGGGGAGACACTATTAACTCTACAAACGCTAACGCTATCTGAACTGTTCGTGGAGCCAATAGCGCGGTAGTGATAGCGAGTTCCGTGAACAGCTATAGCGTAGCAAACACTGTTGGGCAGTTGATTAGCCACTGCCAGCAATATTAACAAAATGTTTATATATATATTAATAATTATTTATGTTAACTATGTTACTTAGTATATTTATTATTATTTTTCTTTATATATATATGATACTTATTTGTTTATATTTATTTTATATTCAATATTTTAATAATTATAAAATGATTATTAAACAATTAAATTTTTCAATGGAAATTAAAATTATTGAAGTTCACAAAATAAAAATTAGTAAAGTTATTTACGATCTTATTAAATAATTTTTTTAAGTTTTATATAAATTAAATAATAATTAATAAGTCCTATATATTACTCTTTAATAAAAATTATTTTATATGTAATAAAATAAAATAATTTAAACAATTTCCTATAAATTTTTATTTTGTTCCATTTTTCTATCTCAATTCAAAATCAAATTAATTAATTATTAATTTATATTTATTTTACATAATATTATATGTTTGAAGCTTATGCCTAATATAATTTTTTTATGTAAATTTATGTTCTTTTGCACTATGTCGTATACTGTCGCTCTTGAATTGCATTAATTATTTAAACTAAAATTTTAAAATAATATATGATTACTATACGTTATCAATTTAATTGATAATAATGATACTTAAGTCGTTTACATATTTGCAATTGGTACAGAAAAGGATTGCATTTTAAGACAAACAGTACATGCAGTGTAATGAATCAAAATAGTATATATTATTATATACATATTTTGATGAAAAATAATATTAAACTCAAAGATCCAGTCTTGATCATCTTGATAGAAATATATTAATGAAATATTTCACAGAAACTTTTTTATTTGATCCCTTTTTATTATTTATTAAGATTTATTAAAATGCATTAAAATTTATTAAAATTTATAAAATTTATTTATATAATAAATAACAATGTAATAAAATAAATTTTATGAATTTTAAGAAATTTTAACAAATTTAAATGAGTATATATTAAAGAATTTTAATATATTTTAATAAATTTAATAAATTTTAATGAAACAGATCTCCTCTCTCTCTCTCTCTCTCTCTCTCTCTCTCTCTCTCTCTCTCTCTCTCTCTCTCTCTCTCTCTCTCTCTCTCTCTCTCTCTCTCTCTCTCTCTCTCTCTTTCAATGAAGAGAGATTTTTAATTAAATATTTTCATTAGGACATATAAACAATTTCTTATTGTCTTGTTTCAAGATCACGCATAAATTTCTCTAACCTTAAAAGAGAGATAGCACGTGATGTTTAAACAGACAATGGTGGGGATTGAGCCAAACGCTATCCATGCACTACCTCTGAAGCAGTAGCATGGATAGCGCGCGTTTATGACGTCAAACGCTACGGACAGTGACGTCATCATAATTTTGATAACGCTATCCAGCGTCTCCGCGAATAGCGGTAGTACTGCGTAGCGCTAATAGTGAGCTCCCCGAACGCACCCTATAAATTCAGGCCAAATATTTCATACAGTGGGCCGTGCTGTAGCTCGAGCGGCTCGAGCGTTTCTCTCGGCTATTCTTATTTGTATAATTTGAAAAATTATCTCTGTTATTATTAAAAATACTCAAAACCATATGACGCCATATGAGACTTTTACGTTTAGATCAATCCCTTCTATTTTCGCATGAACTATTGTATATTTTAGAACTTTCATCTCGTGTGTGTGTGTGTGTGTGTGCGCGCGCGCGCGCGCGCGCGCGTATGTGTGTGTAAAGTATTAAATTGAACTTTCTAGATCGAGAAGAAGTGCTACAAATTAATAGCTTTGATTATTGTAGAATTCAAGTACGTGACACAATCAGTGTTGGGTAAGATACTTTTAAAATGTATCTCGATACAGATACAGATACTTATAAAAAAATGTATCTAGATACAGATACAGATACACAAATCAAAATGTATATAGATACAGATACTCAGATATTTTAAAAGTATCTCAAATACGTATCAGATACTCTTAAATTATTCAAATAAAAAAAATCTGAAAAATTTAAATGTTTGTGCGCAACACGAAAAGCGCATTATAAAATAAATAATTACATTTTTGTGTTGCGCATAAATACCTGTCGCTGAACTCTTACTGTCTTTTCCGAATTTTTTATTTGTTTGTTGAATTGTTGAGTAAACTTGCGTTTCTCATCTTTTAAATTATATTTTATTGTAATAATAATAATAATATTAATAATGTATGTAATATGCACAAAATCTAATGATTCTATAGACTAGATAGCAAAGTTATTTCATACATAAGTACTATTTGCGCAAATCTAAATGACGCTATCAACAGTAATAGCAAATCAAAAATGACATTAAAAAAACATGTTTTTCCCAATAAAGACAAAAAGTACGTGAAAATGTATTTGAAAATGTATCTGAAAATGTATCTGAAAAGCAGTTCAGATACTGTGTTTTGTATCTAGATACAGATACAAATACTCTAATTCAAATGTATCTCAGATACAGGTTCAGATATACAAAATGTATCTCTATACATGTATTTAGATACATGTATAGAGATACTACCCAACACTGGACACAATATTATATAGTTTTTATTAATGCAATATAAAAGAATATAATGTTTTGGTTTACTTTTAGGGCTGCACAGTGCAAAGGAAGGTTGGTTACAGCACATTGCTGGGACATGGAAGATCCTAGACTACTAGTATGTCGAGCTCAGAGATTGGAAAGCTATAACTCGAAGGACAATAAGGACAATGATCAGGTAATATTTATAAAATGTTTACAAAATAGAGATCTGCCAATTTTTTTCGCTTGTGACTACATTCTCAAGAATAATTTTTTCGAGATTGGAATTATCGAAAATGCAAGTTTGAGAACAAGTGATAAGTTTCGATACTCTTGCTAGCGCAGAGTAAACGAAGAGAACGATGGACGGAAAGAAAAAATACTGCCCGCTGCTACAACTCTTGCGATGAGATTATTGCAAAATTATTGCAAAATTATTGCAAAAAATAACATCTCATCAAGTATTAAGAATACATGTATCCCATTTGAAAGTATTATCAAAAATTTTATTGAATCTTTTATTATTACACACATTAAATATTTCTATATTTGAACATAATTCTCTTTTAGTTTAAAAGTTATTTAAGTTACTGTTATTAGGCGCTATGCCTCGGCCGAGAAATGATATTTCTTTCAATTCTTATATTAATATCTTTAAAAGTGCGTTCTGAATATGGGCTGTTAAGTGAAAAAAGTGCACGCTACACGAACATATCTATTGTCTCACTCTTTTATTTTCTATCTCGTTTAGGACCATTGTACATACACTTCTGTAATAATTACTATAAGAAATTGATTAATGTGATTGGTTAATTCGGCTGGTTACAGATGAATTGAGCAATGCGATGGGTCGAAATTTTACGATTACAATTACGGAAATGTATGTGCAATGGCTTTTACTGTCAATACAGTAATAATAAAACACTAGCAAAAGTATTAGCCGCTTCGTCGGCATTGACGCCATACGGCGCACATCGTTTATTTTTTAATTGACTGGATCGATTTGCATGAAAATTGATATCCAAAGATTTTTTGTGTCGTTGAATATGAATCCAAGATCCAAGACAGACCTAAAATAATCAAAATTTTGCGATTGTTATGAAATCTGGTATCTAGGGGTTTTTTAGGTCGCTGAATACGAATCTAAAGTCAAAACTCCTAAATTCAAAATGGTGGATCCAAAATAATTAAATTTTTCCGATTGTTATGAAATCTGATATCTAGGGGTTTTTGGGTCGCTGAACACAAATTCGAAATTAAAATTTCAAAATTGAAAATGGCAAACTTAAATAGCAGTCAAAATTAATCAAAAATTTTTATTTAAATTTTTTGCTTAAAAAAAATTTTTTTTGTTTTTGTTTTTATGATTTTTCTTTTATTTATTATTTTTAACAATATTTTTTAATTATTGTTTTTACTATTTATTTTGAAAAACAATTATTTTCTATTTTATTGCCTTTTATTGTTTGCTTTCAATTTGCAGTTTCCTTGCTTATTTACGCTCATTTATGATATTTAGCGAAACAACCAATACATAAAGGTATATTATTGCATTTTGCACACATTGTCCTTGCGTCCTTCCTTTTTCCAATCGACTGACAGAGAGCACAACAATTAAAATATTTTCGGTCCGCCATTTTTAATTTTAAAATTCTGATGTCTGATTCGTAATCAGCGATCCCAAAAGCCTTTAGATACAAAGTATCTTTAAATTGCGATTTTTTTTTGCCCACAGAGGCACGAACAATGAAAATTCGCCTGCCGACGAAGCGGTTCAGTGTTCACATTGCAATGTATCTATTGTAACATTTCTTTAATAGAAAGACTGTTGCTAACTCGTAACTGTTGCTAATATTGAAACAATGAACCGTGCATTTTCTCGTCTTGCCTCTACTCTCTTACATGCCTACAAGGTTAACGATGTCGACGATAACTTATTTCAATGTGAGAAATTCACATTTTGGACTTTGCGCCGCGATAGTTTGTAGAGCATGTGGAGATAAAAATAAAAATTTTTATTATATAATTCAAACTATTAATTGAACTTATTAGTTACAACTTGATCGGTTCAGCTGTATTTCCGTGAGATCGTATAATCTCGGGTGCTCGAAAGGCGTCAGTTCGCGTATAGTATATACAGTTTCACACTGCGCATTTACTTGATGTAAGCCACTATCATATCTTAACAGTTTTGCCAGGACAAAAATAATTTCTGTACCAAATAATGCTCAAAATGTACCAGGTTCGACATTTACACATGCTAATTTTACCTTTATTTTGTTGTGTGTGATCATTTTTTAATTTTTTTTAACTAATAACTTCAAAATTTACAAGATTATTTTCAAAATGGTAAAAACTGTTTACATAGTTTAACGTAAAAGTTTAAGACATTAATTCTGCTCTTATTTAATTCATTTTGGTATATTGAATGCTTATTCAAAAACAGTTGTACTTTTGCACCCATATAAGTATCTTCAATTTTTAAATGATAATTAGGATTAGTTACAGATATTTTTGATAAAAATATTTTATCAACAATGGATTTTTTAACAAAATTTCTTAACATAGTTTTATATAAACCAATAAATTTTGTATGCAACATATGAATTTGAGTACCTTTACCTTGAAAAGTAAAATTTATCTTATTTAATCAATATCTAATATGTACGATAAAAACAAAAGATATATTTAAAAACATGTTTGTGTAAATGTTGAAGCGGGTGATCTCTTTTTGGACACGTAATGATGCTTCGCGCGCGCGCACACACACACACACACACACACGGTGGTGCAAAGGGGGCTTTCGGCCCTCCTCCCGCACCCACCCCGTCCAAGTCGCTAACCCATGTAAAGTGTGTGTGTGTGTGCGTGTGTGTGTGTGTGTGTGTGTCCAATCGTGTGGTGTCCATTATGCAGTGTCCAATAATGCGGTGTTCAATCGTGTGGTGTCCAATCGCGCGTTGTCCAATCATTACATGTCCAAACGGGATACTCCCAGTTGAAGCTACAGGTTACCGAGCGTCGGTATCTTTCCTTCTCGCTGGCTGCCTTTTTCGTACAACTCCTTCGTGGAAGTGATCAACCTCCTGAGCGTCGTATTAAATTGCAACTTTCTTCAGCAAAGATTTTCGCTCGTCCCCCTCTTCCTCTTTCCTTTGACGCTTCATCCTTCTCTAAAATCTTGCGCCCTTACTTGCACTTTGGACAAAGGGGGGGGGGGATTGACTACATACCTCTTGCAGTCCAAAAGGACTCCCAAGTCTCTGTCTTGGCATTTGCCCAAAGTTTCACAGGAAAACCACGTTCAAAAACTGTGAGCAAAACGGTCTTCTGTCAGTGAAACTCTTTTTTTTTGCCTTATTTTTGTCAGCTACTACTGTTCAAGTGACACCAAACCTCAGCAAAACAAATGATTCTGAAACAAAACAAAACAAGCAACAGACTTTTTTTCTGATTCCACGGGCTTTATTTTTTCAACCAACTTAAACATCTCTCCGTAAAGAGAACTAATCTATCTGCATGAACAATTTTTTTTTTATAGTTTAAACGACTTTTGCATACAATAAACCATTTCATCAAGTTTCTTTAAGATTGTATAAGGATCTTCCCAATTGCTTTGTAATTTAGGAGTTCCGAATCTTCTTCGAGGATTAAACAACCACACTTTTCCACCTATCTCAAAAGGATTAGATCTGGCTTTCAGATCATACTTCGAGAAGATTTTATTTCCATTGGAACTCTCGCTTTAATCTGAATTTCTTCCAATTTCTTTTTCAAATCCTTGACATAACTTTTTCCTGTTTGAGATACAAATTCAGGAGATTTTGTGTATAAATGAATTCAACGGGAGTCTAGGCTTCTTGGCAAAATATAATTCGGTTGGAGTAATCCTTGTAACCTCATGTTTGGAAGATTTGTAGGTTAAAAGAAATATAGGAGACCGCAATTCTTTTGATTCGCGGAAATATATTTAGCGAGATAATTTAAGATTGTTTGATGTTGTCATTTGACTTCACCATCAGATTGAGGATGCAGAGCTGTAGTACGGGTTTTCTTTATTCCAAGAAGCATCATTAACTCTTTAAACAATATAGATGACAAAAAAGGTGTTACGAGAGCCAAAGCTGGATGTTAATTACTTCTAGTGTTTTTATTTATACAAGTGTTAATTACAAACGGCGCATTGTTTTCGGCCATTTTCAGTATACAAAATGAATTAAATGGGTTAGTCAGTAGTCGTTTGAGATAAGTTCTTAATGAAAATGACGTTGCAGAATCCAGTGTTGTTGAAACTGAAACTCTTTTTCTACTGAACTTAGAATTAAACTGGTCAGTACTTTGATCCTGTCACATATTGATTAATGTTGCCTTGTGTATCACGGATTAAGTAGGGAACTTAATACTAAGCTGCAAAGACTTGTTAACTGCTGTATAAGATTCATCTTTAATCTTAGGCGAGACGAACATATTACGCCGTTTAGACATCATCTTGAGTGGCTTTCGGTTGAAAACAGGAGACTGTACTTTCTAGGCTGCCTAACTTATCGTATTCTCCATTTGCAGGCTTCATCTTACTTATGTGAACTATTTACCTCTCCTGATCCTTCAGTATGGAGATCAGATCGCACAATTTCTTTGTTACATGTTTTTCACATTCCTCTTCACAGGACTACTACTTATAGAAGTTCCTTTCATCTCCGCGGTCTATTTTTGGCACTCTCTCCCTGCAAACATTATATCTGTTCCTTCACTGGACTCTTTCAAGATCCTTCTTCACTCATTTCTTGCAGATGTCTGCAACATCTTGAGGATGTTCCAGAAGGCCATTGGTGATAAGACTATGTTGCAAAACAATGTTTACAAGTGGTACAAGGCTTGAAAGAAGGCCGAGAACGAGTTCAAGACGAGCAGCGCCCCGGACGAAATTGAGTGTTTTTGGAACCAATAGAGATTTGACGCGTTTGAGGCACAAAACATCTTTTAAAATGATTTAGGTTGATCCAAATGAAATGCCCGCAGCATCAGTGAGGTCTCTAATTGTCAATCGACGATTTTCGAGCACCCAATCTTTGATTTTTTTGACGTGGCTTTTATCGGTAGATGTTGATGGTCGTCCAGAGCGCTGTTCGTCTTGAACTCGTTCTTGGCTTTCTTTCAAATTCTTTGTACTACTTGTAAACATTTTTTTGTGACATAGCTTTGTCACCAAAGGCCTTCTGCAACATCCTCAACGTTTCCGCGGTAGAATATTCATTTCGCAAACAAAATTTAATGGAAATTTTTTGCTCAACAAAATCAGACATAGTAAAAATAAAAAAACTTACTTTTGTGTGTTTACAAAAACACGTGTAGCTCTGCAGCAATTGAATATATTGACATGAAACTCTGCATAGATGTCAAAGGCAGTACTATCGACCCACAAAAAAATAATTTCATGATTTTATAGTACCCGCGAAGTTTAAATAAAAAATTTACCTTATTTTTTTTACACAGTAGTATATATATTTATCACAGTAGTATATATACACATATACCCATATTATACATATAATAAATAATATTCTTTTTTGCAGACTGTACAAGCTTCTGTAGTATTGGTATCATTATTTGCAACCTCAGATCATGGTATCGTAATACAGGATGTGAAACCGATCGCCGATGAGGATTGCCGATTGTTAGGTGTGTGCTCCCCACATATTGTTATCCTAAATTCTGAAAAGAGTTTGAATAGGAATAGTAAAATTGTACCGTTATTAATGAGAGACTTTGAAGAACTGGGAGAATGCGATTCTGTTACTAAAAAAGCGGTGATAGACTTTAGTTATCATATTAGTGTGGCGAACATGGAGGAAGCTTTTAAAGCCATTAAATCTATAAAGAATGAAGCTGTCTGGAAGAGCTTAGCCAAAATGTGTGTGAAAACGAAGCAATTAAATATGGCACTTCTCTGTCTGGGTCACATGAAACAAGCCAATGCCGCTCGAGCTTTGCGTGAAGCAATGCAAGATAATAACTTGAGCTTGGAAGCACAAGTAGGAATTTTAGCCGTCGAACTGAGCCTTTATGTAAGTTACTACGGTATTAATGTTTGTTAATTATTTCTGTAGAAGATATTTACAGTCTCCGTTTAACGTCGTCTATACTTACATCCATTGGAGTCCGCAATTAAAAATACCATTATTTACAAAAATTAATAATTGTTTTTACAAAAGTTGCATCTTAATTGCTTCAATATTGTTCTCTTTAAAAGTTCTTAAAAAGAAGCTTTTTTTGAACTCAATAAAATAGTAAAAAGGACTAAAATTAGCAAAAACTCCTGATAACAAAGCTACACAAAAAAGTGGTTTTGCCTGTATACCAGACTTATGTATTCCTATCGATTTTGGCCTGCTGAATCTAAATCTGATGTCAGAATTGGTGGATTGGTTCGCTGTTTTAAGGAAATCTCGAAAAAACATTAGTGAAAGTGTTTTGTGGATTTTTGAGCTTTTTTGAGGGTTTCCTTGAAACAGCAAACCAATCTAGTAATTCTGACATCAGACTTGGATTCAGCAGACCAAAATCCATAGGAATACATGGGTTTGGCATACAGGCTACTTTTTTTGTGTAGCTGTGTAATTACAAAAAGTGCTGAAAAAAATGGGGCTGTAATGAGTCAGCATGGTTATCAGTACGCAACAAAACAATAACAACTTATCAATTTAACGTTTTTATTACAATATAATTTAATTAAACTAAATCGATGAATTACAAATAACGCATATCAATTTATTGAATCGATAAGTTACAATTGAAAACGTTTCTTTTAAACCATCTTCAGTACTTAATATAAAAAATGAGATACAAATGCAAACTATATTTTGTGAGATATAAATAAGAAAGTTACTGTAATCCAGAACAAAGTTGAATTTTCTTAGCCGGTTTCTTAGCTGGTTGTATATCGGATTAAATGTATATCGGAATAAATTAGTATATTTCGATTATCTGACTTAAAAGTTCCAATAAATTCACCTCAAGATTACAGTTTTGAAGTAGCAGAGGCGCAAAGTGTAAATGTGCTATGATATAATTTACAATAAATATAAATAAATTTAATTAACTGTAATAAATATAAATAAATATAATTAAGCATGGTCAATGTTACGTTCGGAAAAATTTTTCTTTCCGTCTCACTGACTCTCGCGCGTCTCACACGCCGCCCGCTTCGCCGAGCATTTCCCTCCCTCACGAACTCCCGCGCGCTTGAGGGAGCGTCACGTGCGCAGTATGCGCTCCTATGCGTATTATCCTGCGTATTAACCTGATTATAATTAAAAAAGAAATTATTTCTTTATTCTCTCTGCGTGTTAGAAGCTCGAATTCATCGAATCAAACGACACAAATTAAAAATCTCTTTAAGTCTAATATCTTTTATCTTTTCTTATTAAGGTCGTCAGGATGCAATCAGTACGCCTTCCCTCGCTAATTGCTACACTTTAATTATGCTACTGTCGCCGTTTCTCGCTTATTATAATAATTTTAATATAATTCATCTATAAGACTTACGCGTGATACCCTCGCATTGCGGAAGCATTGCTTTTGTCGTGAGGCGCGTGAGAATTGGCGACAAACAGAGCAATTACTGAGATATGCGGATTAATTATTTCGCTCATAAAAGTGATAAAAGTGAGAAAAAAGTCGCAAGGGAAATTCAAACACTGACTCCCTTGCCTACCTTTGGACTGAATATCATGGCTATCGGGCTAAAAATTAGAAATTACGAATTTGGAAAAATAAGTTATTTGTCGCGGAAAATTTCTGGAATTCGAGCTTTTCCATATCCGCGTACCCCTAGGTCCTTCTAGTTCTGGAGTATATAAACGCGAAAACCACGAAAATCAGCCTTTGAGTATTAGTCGCTCTGAAGCCCTGAATGCTCGTCAGTAACACAGGTGTCTCTAGATGATACTTTTCTCGAGCATTCGCACTATCCGTCGCGCTATTCCTTAGAATCGTGCTCTACTCCGTCTATCAAGGCTCAAGTATTCCGGGCGTAACAACCCCAAAAAACGTGTCGGATAAGGATAAAACAAAGTTTACATCGAAGACCTCTTACTGTAAGTGCTATTCCATCCTTTACGTCCTATATTATTGTTAAAATCAGTACGTGATCCGTGCGCGTTAATAGAATCATAAGATAATCGAGACTTTAATTACACAGGCACACAACAAAAAGTGGTTGATTTGGCGGACCAAACTACTCAATCCTTATGTATTTTAATCCGATAAATCCAAGGTCAGAATTGCAAAGTTAACTCATATTACCTCACCTTAAAATAATTTTTTTTAATATTGGTCCGGCCAACCAGATTTGTCTATCCTTATGTATTTTGACTCACTGAATGTAAATTTAAGGTCAGAATTGCTGAATTGGCTTATTTTTTTCTAACCTCAAAAAAACACTTTGTTAAAAGTTTGGGTAACAAATGTATAATTCACAGCATGCAAGCTTGCGTAACCACATTACTCGAAGAAAATTCAATACGTATGACAAGTCTAAGTTTCTGTAAATCAATAGCGTAGAAAAATTACTCCCTTTTTTATTATATCTAACTCTTTTATTCTCAAAAGTTCTGAGCAATGGCTTTCTCTTACGTGTCTTCCCTTTCACAGAGACATCTCGTTGAGCGTCCAGCAGAAATCAGCCATCATGTTTACATCCCACATAGAAATGAAACCTGCAATAGACGTCCATTAGACGTCTGCCATGGAAGTTTGAACTTCCAGTGGACGTCCATTAGACGTCCAATATAGAGCCATTAGAAATCCACAGTTCCACACTGCGTACGTCTATTAGACCTCCATTAGACGTCGTCAAAGAGGTCTATTAGACATTGTATGGATTATTGATAGAGGCTTCACGAAACCTCGATGGATGACTGGCAGATGTTTTGTGGATCATTAATAGAGGCTTCATGGAGCCTCGATAGATAATTGACGAAATAAAAATTTTAAATAAAAATTTCATTTTTTTAAAATTATTTTTATCAACAGTACATACTAAATTTAGGACAAATTTTTATTAATTAATTAAATTTAAATTATTTTATTTTATTCTTACTTGGAGCTGGTGGGTTTTGAACCCGGGACCTTAGGATTACGAACCTTGTACTCTATCTGCTACGTCAATTTGACTCATCGATATGGGTACTTGTTATTGTCTACATATACCTATATGTTAATATAAACTGACGCAATTATATTATTTTTTATAAAAGCAATTAAATTTTGCAAAACATTAAAAGTAAATAGCATTAATTTATTTACTTATTAATTTCATTGTTAAATTTATCTTTTCCCATAACCTTAATAATTTGATGAAAATGATCTATTTAGCATTAATACTTTGAAACGTTCAAATGGTTAATTAGATGGTTAACTATATAGATCATATATTCTAAGAAAAATTGAATAGTACATTTATTATCCTGTTTTTGTTCAGTACATGATGAATTAGATTTTGTGCATTTTTTTGTGCACAGTAATTGTGGACAAACCGTTATTTTTGAAAACAGTATCTTTATGATTTTTTTTTTAATATTAAATGGATCTCTCATTCAGAATGTTATAGTGTTGTGTAATTTCTGAGTTAACTACGACGCGCATGGATGGCTCAAAAATCGAACAGCATTGTGATATTTTTTATGAGACATTAAGCTGATATCATTTAGTTGATGTCATCAGGATAACATTTTCAAGAAACTTAAATGAAACTCCTCAATGAGATATCTCAAAGACCTGTGTTAGTAAACGTCTCTGATAAATGTTACCATTTTGACATTATTTCCAAGATATTTAAATGTTTTCTTAAAAAAGTTCTCTTAAAGTTTTCATTCTGACAAGCGTGTTGTCTGGGTAATTTCCACCATGGAAGTAAATGTTCCATAGAGCTATGGAAGTTTAATGGATCCCTAATAGATGTCTATCTAACTTCCACCATAGAAGAAAACATCCAATGAAGCTATGGATGTTTAATGGATCTCTAATGGATGTCTATCTAACTTCTACCATGGAGGTAAACCTCCAATGGAGCCATGGAAGTTTACTGAATCTCTAATGGACGTCTATCTAACTTCTGCCATGGAGGTAAACCTCCAATGAAGCTAAGGAAGTTTACTAGACCTCTAATGGACGTCCATTTGACTTCCACCATGGACATAGACGTCCCATGGATATATGGAGGTTTAATGGACGTTCATTGGACATTCACTGAATGCCAATTTCTATGTGGGATCCCACTTACCTTGATATCGATTCTACGTCTCCTTGATGTCCTGATGAAATCTATCGCCCTGTTCTTCACTATAATCACCTAGATTTCCTGGGAAGTAATTGACATGAGAATTCAAGAAATGCAACTTAAGATTTATTAAGCAACCTAGTTTTCTATAGTTCTCTATCATTTCCGCTACCCTTTCTCTGTAATTTGGATTTTTGTAGTTTTCTAGCAAATTTTCTGTTACACCTTTGAAACTTAGCCATGCTGCTCTTCCGTCTTTATTCATTTTGGTGACAAAATTGTCGTCCCTCAACATTTTACGTATTTGAGGTCTATCGAAAATTCCTTCCTGCAATTTTGCATCAGAGATGTTAGGAAATTTTTCTTGTAAATAGTGGTAGTATTCACCTTTTTTATTCAAAGCTTTTACCCATTGTTTCATGAGTCCTAATTTGATATGAAGAGATGGAAGAAGAACTTTTGAAGGTTCAACTAACGGTTCATTTATGATGTTTTTAGACCCAAGTTGCAAAGATGTCCTTGTTAGCCATTCTTTTCTTATGTAATGGTTCTTTCGATCTCCACTATCCCATTCACGTAGGAAACACGGATTTTTTATGTAACCTGATTGTTGACCCAATAATGTGCCGTCAATTTTCAGATTCCCACAAATTTGCTATGTTCTGTGTATTTAATTTTTTCAAGAACTGTTTTTAGATTTGTGTACTCTTCTTTTATCACTACCGAGTGCGCTACAGGAATGGAGGCATATACACTGGAACCCCGCGTTAGCGGACTGTTCGGGGCTTTCGTCCGCTAACGCGGGGTTATCTCCTATTGCTTGGTTTCACTCCCACTCCGTGAAATACGCGACTGCATTGCTCATTGCTATCCCCCACACACGCTACTCATGTGGGCCGAGTGCATATGGAGGGGATAGTTTCCGCTAACGCGGAGTACGCTAACGAAGGGTTCCAGTGTACATTTAATACAGGAAAATTAGATTTTTTTTGAGAAAAAATTTAAGAGGCACTTTTATTGCAGATTCTTATTCTGAAAAATCCTACAAACATATTAAACAAAAATTCAACTTGGAAAAAGTTGGGAATCATTGTTTAAAAAATGAAAGAATATGCAAATTTTCGTTTTTTGGCAATAAAAAAAAAAATTCATTACTGTTGGCAAAAAACAAAAAATATGAGTTTATAGGTATTAAAAATATCTATTAAATAAACCGTCGAACGTTTCAATTGGTTTATTTTTTAAGGAGAAAAAAATTAAAAACTGCTAAAATTTGCCTTTTTAAAAAGTGTTAATAACTAATGAACAAGTGATGGCAAATTCTTGTGACAGGGCTTAAATAGTAGCGTTTACTATTTTCTAAAAGTCCTGAAAATTTTAGCCCAAAACATTTATAACTTTTGGCACAAAGCTATTTGTTATTTAAAAATACGCTTTCTTTGCAACGTTACTCTACAACGTGGAGTCATCGTACATTATCTTGCGAGGGTGCGTTTTACTCGTTAAGAATTATACTTTCATGTACACTTGAAAGTGAAATTTTTATATTAAATTGTTTAAAAAAGGCTTTAAACAAAAACGTTTATTTTTTTTTATAAACAAATGGAACGGCTGCTTGTATTTTTATTATATTGAAAAACCAAATCAATAATTTAATTACCGCTATTTTTCTGCATTAAAAAAAAATAATTCTACGTTTATTAGGAGCGGAGATAATGCTTTTTCCTTTTCCTAATTACTGTGACGTTTGTTAATAATATTAAGAGCTGAAATTTAGCTGAGGTGTAGAGAAAGGCTGGAACTTCAATATGTTTCATTTACGAAAGCAACTGATAACAAATTCCGCTAAAACAAACATTAAAATGTAAGTGTTTTTTAACGCTTGAGCGAAAGAGCGGATGGCGCATGCGCAGCATGGCTGTTGAGCTCGCGCGCCAGTTTGCGCTGCTCAATTTGACGCGGCAGGAAAAAATTGCTTTTTCTTAGCAACTAATGGACGGAATGAGATTATTTTTTTTATTAAAAAATATTTTTTAAGACTAGTTATGATTGCATGTTTATAATAAACATTTGTTAAATTATTCATAAAAAAGTAAGTAATTTTATTATAATTTTTTTAATACTAATTTATATAATATTATTTTTAAATAATTTTGTATTTACATAATATAATGTATTGCATACAATTTTTCTATCAGCTATCGATCTGTTATAAATAAAAATAATTATGCAACTTCTTAATTGTTGACAAATAATGAAATTAAACATAAATAGTAAAACTATTGTGACCGACGCCTTTTTACAGAAATATTTTCACTTTCTTTGCCATTATTTTCATCGTCACTACTCTCATTATCACTGTCAATGTTAATGTCGTTAATGTCGTTATCGTCAGTGTTTTCATTTTGCACTCTCGAGTTGTTAAATTCTAAAAGACGTAGATCATCTGTTTCGCATTCGATATCAAAATTTAAATCATTTTCTTCCGGTACTTGTACAGATATATTTTCAATATTTGTACATGATGAACTGTGACAACCAGCACATAAATGTGAACATCGTAGACCATGTTTCCTACAGCCGCAAGATTTTGTTTTGCATCCGGATTCACATCTGCAGGTCATTGTTTGAAGCACCTCTTCAGGCATAAGTGATTCATCAGTATGTTTCGGTTGAAGTCCATTAACAGTTAATTTCCACCCTCACTGCTGTGCATTTACATCATTTCCAAGCCACATTTGTATTTGACAAAAAGTGCGTAAAGAATGTTATTTTGCAGCTCCTTCGGTTGGAGGTAATGATTCTAATTAAAAAATTTTTTTAAGGGTGGATTTTTGAAAATGTACAAATCTTAGATTGTTTAGCGATTGTTTTGCTTTTTTTGTGCTATACAGCTTAGCTATAATTTCAATACCACTTTGATGTATTTCTTGTTGAGTCGAATTTATGTCAAAATTTTTTACGTGAGTCAATAAATGATTATTATTAAGTAAAATTTTTATAAGCTTGCTTTTTCCTTGTTTGTAAAAAGAAGACGTGGTATCACATGCGGTAAATGCATGTAAAAACATATATTTTTTTAAGTCTTTGTATTTGAAACAATTATTCGAATAAAATTGTTGGGCTACTTTGCCTTTGTTGGGTTTCAAAAAGAAAATGTTGCTATTTTTTGGAGATAATTGAGTCAGTAAAACTAGTAGATCCACGTCTTCTCCTACAATTACAACATTATTGTTATTATTTTTAACAGTAATGGCAGAATTAACAATTACAGTGTCGGCATCTTCTTTTGCGATTTTTATGGAACAACCTGCAGTTTCTCACATAATAAAGAAATTAAATTTTTTTTATTTTTTCCACTTGATAAAAATATCTCTTGTGAAAATGCAATTTTTGTATTTTTATCAAAATTTATGTCTCGACCAAAAGTTTTATTTTTTCGGTGCAAGCGCTCAACAAATTTTGTTCCATTACAAGAATATCCATCAAATACAACAGCAATTTTGTGAATAGTATTTTACAACATAATTTATATATTGTTTTAATATAGCATCAACAGTCTCGTTAATATGCCAAACTATTCGATGAAGGACGAATCCACCATCAATAATATAATATACATTTTCTGTTGGTATTGTCAGAAGGGTAGTAAAATTTTCATAAAGAACTGATTTTCGTGTTTTTCGCATTCTTCCTTCATCGAACCATGATATCGGATAAGGAGCCAGTTCATAATTTAAAAAAGTTTTCATATCATTCTTATCATTCTTAATTAAGTAATTTTATTATAATATTTTTAATACTTATTTATATAATATATTATATATTATAAAATAATTTATATAATGTTATAAAATAATTTTGTACTTATACATAATGTACACATAATATAATATATTGCACATAATTGGAATGTTAAATCATCAACATTTTGTAATCGATCTTGAATACTTGGTCATCTTCATTCAATGTTGAATGTTTTTTTAGCCGATTTAATAAATTTTTTGCCGTTTCGTTTTTTACTTACAAATATTACTTTGCTGCCCCTTTTTCAATGTTTTTCTTGATTTTTTATATAATCGCTCGATGTATCGTCGCCGTACAAAATTCACCCATTGTTAAAATAAAATGTACTTGTGTCTTTTAATGATTTGCGCTTCCTTACATAATAAACATTTCAAAGTAAATACACTCAGTCGAAAAAAAGCGGTACACCTAAAATTTGTCAAAAAATCACTAAACTTCTAATGACGATAACTCCGCGAGTATTAAAGATAGAAAGGTTTCTAAAAAAAGAAATTAAAGCTTCAAATGTCTACTTTAAGAATCGATTTAGTAAAATTTTGCGTAATAATTTTTTTTTTAAATGGCGTATGACAAAGCGAGAGCATGCGAAATTGAAAAATATTGGTCCAAGTTTGCGACGATCCATGGCGTAAGGCAAGTATCGCAACTTGATGGGATAAAAAGCATGCGATAGTACAGAGTTTCTCCTTCAAAATGCTTTTTTACTCGTCTCGATACGATGATTTTTCGCTGAGATATACGCATTTAAAGTAAAAAACTGCTTTTTTATTCAAATGAGCATATCTCAGCGAAAAATCATCATATCGAAACGAGTAGAAAAGCATTTTGAAGGGGAGACTCTGTACTATCGCATGCTTTTTATCCCATTAAATCGCGACACTTGCCTCTTGCCATGGATCGTCGCAAACTCGGATCAATATTTTTCAATTTCGCGTGTTTTCGCTTTGTCATACGCCATTTTGAAAAAACGTATCACACATAACTGTGATATAAAATTTATTTAAGTAGCAATACGAATCTTGAAAATGCTTCTTCGAAAACCTAGCTAGCTGTATTAGATGCTGAGATATTCAATTTTGAATTTTTAACAATGCCCAATTTTAACTATTGCAAGAATAAAAATTCCGGGTTTTGCTAACAACTATGGTTAGTCTTTATTTTAAAGCTCGAAACCGTCCTCGGATTGTGAGCGTTCGACGTACATGTGCTTGTGTGTTGTGTAGCTGACTTACCACGGAATTTTACTATTCACATTAACACAAGCAAATCTGAGTAGTTACGCGAACGAAACTTCCCCATTAGGGAATTTTGATATTTGATTTTACCACGAAAGTTCATTGAAGAAGTTCATTGGGCTGTATCAGTTCCAGGAACTGCGATATCTAATAAAAATAGACGACTTTCATCTGACTATTTTTTATTAAAAGGTTTTACCGTCGGCATTAGCGTTACCCAATGTGCACCACGGGGGAAGTTGCGCGATCGGAATTTGCATATCATGGAGCTCTAAAAAGTGCCGTTTTGTGAGTGTGTGTGTGTGTGTGTGTGTGTGTGTGTGTGTGTGTGTGTGTGTGTGTGTGTGTGTGTGTGTGTGTGTGTGTGTGTGTGTGTGTGTGTGTGAGCGCGAGGGAGTATAAGCGTGAGTCTATGCGTAAGAGAGAGAGAGAGAGAGAGAGATAGTGAGAAGGGGGAGGGAGGGAGAGGGAGAGAGGAAGAGAAGGAGAGAGAGGGGGAAGTGTAGAGAGGGGGGGGAGTGCTTGGAACACTGTAAATAATGTCTCCACTTTTAACACATAAAACTGGGCATGTTCTAACACATGTTTTGAAAAGTATGTCAAAAGAATTTGTTTCAGCAATAGAAGTGGGTTTTAATGACACATTATTTTCAATTTTGTTAAAAGTCGAGACATTATTTAGTGTTCCGAGCACTGGTTTAAGCAAACGCGCCAAAGTAAACAAATCCTCCTGGCGTATGTGTATGTACGTACGCACGTACGGACGTATCTAAGCAAATGAGAAGGTGCTCGCGGATGTTTGTTTTTTCCGATCGCGCAACCTCCCCCCGTGATGCACATTGGGTAACGCTAATGCCGACTGTAAAACCTTTTAATAAGAAATAGTCAGATGAAAGTCGTCTATTTTTATTAGATATCGCAGTTCCTGGAACTGATACAGCCCAATGAACTTCTTCAATGAACTTTCGTGGTAAAATCAAATATCAAAATTCCCTAAGGGGGAAGCTTCGTTCGCGTAACTACTCAGATTTGCTTGTGTTAATGCGAGTAGTAAAATTCCGTGGTAAGTCAGCTACACAACACACAAGCACATGCACGTCGAACGCTCACAATCCGAGGACGGTTTCGAGCTTTAAAATAAAGACTAACTATAGTTGTTAGTAAAACCCGGAATTTTTATTCTTGCAATAATTAAAATGAGTGAGTCCCAGATGCGCACAGTAATCAACGGACACAGCAAGCTTAGTGAAACGGACACAGTACAACCAGACACAGACCAAACAGACACAGTAATAAACGGACACAGTGCGAAACGGACACAGTAACAAACGGACACAGTGCGAAACAAACACAGTAACAAACGGACACAGACCAAATGCGCACAGAGCGAAACGGACACAGACCAAATGCGCACACAGCGAAACGGACACAGACCAAATGCGCACACTGTACATGCGCACGGACCAAACGCATACACGGAAAGTCGCACACTCATGTGATGCAGTAAATGCTTTGCACGCACGCACGCACGCACACACACACACACACACACACACACACACACACACACACACACATACACACACACACACGGGGAGCGGGTGTAAGGGGGGCCTTCGGCCCCTCTCCCGCACCTACCTCGTCCAAGTCGCTAACCTATGTGGACTTTACTCTGCTTGCAATGTACATGGATTGCATTTGGTCCGTGCGCATTTGGTCCGTGTGCATTTGGTTCGTGCGCATTTGGTCTGTGTCCGTTTGTTACTGTGTCCGTTTATTACTGTGTCCGTTTGGTCTGTGTCCGTTTGTTACTGTGTCCGTTTCACTCAGCCTGCTGTGTCCGTTTATTACTGTGCGCATCTGGGACGCTCCCATTAAAATTGGGCATTGTTAAAAATTCAAAATTGAATATCTCAGCATCTAATACAGCTAGCAAGGTTTTCGAAAAGCATTTTCAAGATTCGGATTGCCACTTAAATAAATTTTATATCAAAGTTATGTGTGATACGTTTTTTTCAAAATGGCGTATGACAAAGCAAAAACCCGCGAAATTGAAAAATATTGATCCGAGTTTGCGACGATCCATGGCAAGAGGCAAGTGTCGCGACTTAATGGGATAAAAAGCGATAGTACAGAGTCTCCCCTTCAAAATGCTTTTTTACTCGTTTCGATACAATGATTTTTCGCTGAGATATGCTCATTTGAATAAAAAAGCAGTTTTTTACTTTAAATGCGCATATCTCAGCGAAAAATCATCTTATCG
This sequence comes from Monomorium pharaonis, assembly GCF_013373865.1. NCBI lineage: Eukaryota > Metazoa > Arthropoda > Insecta > Hymenoptera > Formicidae > Monomorium > Monomorium pharaonis. The sequence continues at coordinate 18,566,100 of NC_050471.1, forward strand.
AGACGAGTAAAAAAGCATTTTGAAGGGGAAACTCTGTACTATCGCATGCTTTTTATCCCATCAAGTTGCGATACTTGCCTCACGTCATGGATCGTCGCAAACTCGGACCAATATTTTTCAATTTTGCATGCTCTCGCTTTGTCACACGCCATTTAAAAAAAAATTATTACGCAAAATTTTACTAAATCGCTTCTTAAAGTAGACATTTGAAGCTTTAATTTCTTTTTTTAGAAACCTTTCTATCTTTAATACTCGCGGAGTTATCGTCATTAGAAGTTTAGTGATTTTTTGACAAATTTTAAGTGTACCGCTTTTTTTTCGACTGAATGTAGAAACCGTTGCCGAAGAAATAATAGAAAAACAATTGCACTTGTGAAACCGTTGCCGAAGTAAATAAGAAAAACAATTGTACTCGCCTTGTATCGTCTCACGGTTGCAGAGCAAAATTTTTTTTTCCTGTATAACGTGTCTAGTGTTGCATCAACATAAATTTTGGTAGGTACTTATATGATTTATATTTAAATAAGAAATTTTAACTCTCCATTTGTACACTGGCCCCAAAAAGGAACAAGCGAAACTTTCCACTTGTGTAACCATAAGACTGATGATTGACTGAGCTTGGCTCTCTTTTAATAAATGACCAAAATAATTATTAAAATTTAAAATAGTCACTCAAGAATAATAAGAAAATAGTCACTCAGGAATATTTTCAGATTTTTTGTATGTATTTAACATTTAAAAAAAGGGACAGGACAAAAAGAGATCAGTGTACAGACCGTGTTAGTGAAAATAAGTGTACAAACGGAGGGTTAAATAGTTTAAATATTTATTAAAATAAATTTCTGATATTTTACAGAACTCAAATAAAAGAGTCACCGTTCTTAAAATAAATGCAAAAATTCTTGTATAAAATGTACAGTGCTACATCAGGATAAATTTTAGTAAGTACTTCTACGATGTGTATTTAAATAAAAAAATTTTAATAGTTATCTAAATAATTTCAAATAGTGAAATTTTTAAATTTTAATGAAATATTAAATTTCTGGTTTTTTTCGCGTTCTATTTTCTTAAAATAATGACTACGCAAACTTAGCATCTCTTCAAATTATTTTAATAATTATTATTTATTTAACGCATTTAATTCTCTATAATTGATTTATTATTAAAATTGAATATTATTGATTTTCAAAAAATAATGTTCTTTCACGGTGTTATTATGGCAGCTGAAACAGAAATCTGCATTCTTTGCGACAACGATCTTCAACCGGATAAAAGAGCGACCGTTAAAGAGCTTTCCATCGCCTCTTTTATAAAAGCCAGAATCCGCAGAAAGGATAAGAAACATTTGCGATTGCAGAATTATTCAATCATAAACATACACAAGCAATGTCAGACGATGTATGTTCGGGAGAGTAGTATCAACGCAGCATTAAAAAAAAGAACTGCAACAACATCAAAGAAACGCAAATCACTGAGAGACACAAGGTCATTCGATTTTAATAATCGGTGCATTTTTTGCGGCGATGATGCATCGAGCGATTATATAAAAAAACAAGAAAAACGTCAAAATGGTACAGTAAAGTGATATTTGTTAGTAAAAAAGAAACGACAAAAAATTATTAGAGTCGTTCAATATTCAATGAATATGATCAAGCGATTCAAGATCGATTACAAAATGTTGATAATTTAATTGATTTACAAGCGCGTTATCATTTAAATTGCATTACGCGATTTTACAATAATCGACCGAGTAATCAGGTGGAACATCCTGGTAAGCAGTCAATCTCTGACGTTTTGCAATTTGTAATAAATTATTTGATGGAAAACATAGAGAAATGTCAATTTTCCTTAAGTTACATTCTCGATCAATATGAAGGCGAGAAATGTTCTGTCAAGTATATTAAAGAAAAGTTGCTTGAAAATTAGGAAATGAAATAGTTATATACACTGTAAAAAATGATTATATTATTTGTTTCATTGACATAAAAGATAAAATTTTGTCAAATGAGTGGTACAATAATTGTTCAGATAATGAAGAAGAAAAGCGTAAAATAATACAAACTGCAGCACATATCATCCTTCAGGAAATTAGATCACATTATGATCTTAATTATTATGCAGCCCCTAACTGCTTCTTAGAAAATATTTACTCGGTAATACCGGAAAATTTAAAATTATTTCTTGAAATTTTTATTAAAACTAATAAAAAAAAATAGATACTAAAAAGTGGGATAATCGAATTGCCACGTATGCTCACTGTATTATTTCTTCTGTAAGACCACGTTCATTTATATCTTTAATTTTACTAGGATTATCTACAATGATGCATAAAAAACACGCATCCAAAACTTTTATTGATAGTTTGCATAACATTGGACTTTGTGCGTCTTATAAAGAAACAATAATTTAATCATCTCTTTGAATCATCAATTATACATGATCCTCAACATTATGATCTGAGTGATTCTTATATACAATGTGTATTCGATAATGCTGACCATAACACAAATACAATAGATGGACGAAATACTTTCCACTCTATGGGCGGCATAATGTGCGTTTCTCTCGCTTCATCAGTAAGGTCTAATAATAAAATCGTAAGATTGCAAAAACTTCTACCTGCAGAATCTGTCAGTCGATTTGGTTTTATTCCTCTAAAACATTTTCAAAAAGGCACTTCTATGGGACGCGAAAACATTCTTATTAAAAATCTCAATTTGGCAAATTCTGTTACACATGATATTGACGTAAGTTCCATAGACTTTTTATGGTTTTATGGTAAACGCATTAATCCTGAAAAAACCGGGTTGGAATGGATTTATGGAAGTGTGCACAGAAATACGCGAGTATTGTTTATCAAAAATTATTCCTTTGCCATTTGTTAATGCTCCGCCTAGCCAATATGACACAATTTTAACGGTATTACTCGAAGCTGACAATAAGTGTAAAGCTAATAACCAAAAACATATTTTTGTTACATTTGATCAACCATTATATGAGAAAACTCAAGAAATTATTGTTTGTTCAAAAGGCACAGACAATGAAGCAAATATAAATTCTGTAATTGTAAGACTTGGGGGCTTTCATATACTGATGTCATTTCTCAGTTCAATAGGCTATATAATGGCCAGGAGTGGACTAAAAGAGGCTTTTCGTGAGATATATGCTCAAAATTCAGCTGAAAAGGCCTTATCTGGTCACGCATTTTCGAGAGCTGTTAGAGGTCATCTTTTAGTTCAAGCAGTTTTAGCAGATATTATTTTAACTTCCTTAAATTTGACTGAATGCGAAATGAATGTCTTAGAACAAGTTTTAAATGAAGTAGACACAGATCATTTTAAATCTGCAATAGAAAATAAACCGTTTCAAGAAATAAAAAATAAATTTATTTTTCAAGTAAAAATTTTACAAAATAACGGACCGACTGCTGAATTATGGGTTCAATATACTATGATTGAAATTGCAAAACAATTTATACAAGCGGAAAGAACAGGTAATTGGATGCTTTACTTAAAAAGTATGCAGAAAATGTTACCTTTTTTTCACGCAAGTGGGCATTTTTCTTATGCAAAATCAGGCCATTTATATCTTCAACAAATGTACGAATTAGAAAATTTTATGTCTATTTTTGAATTCGAAAGATATACTAATGCAGGATATTTCACCATTAGACGTACCGACAAATATCGTTCGGGCATATGGTCAGATATAACTATAGAACATGTTGATGAGACCAATGAAAAGTAGTGGAGGATTAACGCACGGCCGTGGTATTACAGATAGTGTTGCTTGTAAATGGATTCTTTCAATAATTGTACTTGTTGAAATATCAGATGCAATAGAAAAATTTTGTCGAATTTTATATTCCACTTCAGAACAACACATTGACATTAGAACGTCACGAATATGCAGAGACAATACAGATTTACAAAAATTGCTTCAATTTTCTAATAATCACGACCCATTTCCTATAACAAATAATATAGTTTCCATTTATACCCGGGTAATCGGCGATGATACAATAAATAGTTACAAAGCTCTTGCATTAGGTACTTCTGCAATTGACAAAATTATTGGTCAAAATTTTAGCACCGTAAAACTTCAGCGAAAAAATTAAGTAATACCACTGAAAACAGTTACTTCTTCAATTAAAATCAATAATGAAGTTGAAGTCATTGATCCGACATTAATTTTTCAGCGCCTCTCATTGAACATTAAATGTAAGAATGATATGAAAACTTTTTTAAATTATGAACTGGCTCCTTATTCGATATCATTGTTCGATGAAGGAGGAATGCGAAAAACACGAAAATCAGTTTTTTATGAAAATTTTACTACCCTTCCGACAATACCAACAGAAAATGTATATTATATTATTGATGGTGGATTCCTCCTTCATCGAGTAGTTTGGCATATTAACGAGACTGTTGATGCTATATTAAAACAATATGTAAATTATGTTGTAAAATACTATTCACAAAATTGCTGTGTTGTATTTGATGGATATTCTTCTAATGGAACAAAATCTGTTGAGCGCTTGCGCCGAAAAAATAAAACTTTTGGTCGAGACATAAATTTTGATAAAAATACAAAAATTTCATTTTCACAAGAAATATTTTTATCAAGTGGAAAAAATAAAAAAAATTTAATTTCTTTATTATGTGAGGAACTGCAGGTTGTTCCATAAAAATCGCAAAAGAAGATGCCGACACTGTAATTGTTAATTCCGCCATTACTGTTAAAAATAATAACAATAATGTTGTAATCGTGGGAGAAGATGTGGATCTACTAGTTTTACTGACTCAATTATCTCCAAAAAATAGCAACATTTTCTTTTTAAAACCCAACAAAGGCAAAGTAGCCCAACAATTTTATTCGAATAATTGTTTCAAATATAAAGACTTAAAAGAATATATAATGTTTTTACATGCATTTACCGGATGTGATATCACGACTTCTTTTTATAAACAAGCAAAAAGCAAGCTTATAAAAACTTTACTTAATAATAATCATTTATTGACTCACGTAAAAAAATTTTATGACATAAATTCGACTCAACAAGAAATACATCGGAGTGGTATTGAAATTATAGCTAAGCTGTATAGCACAAAAAAAGAAAAACAATCGCTAAACAATCTAAGATTTGTACATTTTCAAAAATCCACCCTTAAAAAAATTTTTTAATTAGAATCATTACCTCCAACCGAAGGAGCTGCAAAATAACATTCTTTACGCACTTTTTGTCAAATACAAATGTGGCTTGGAAATGATGTAAATGCACAGCAGTGAGGGTGGAAATTAACTGTTAATGGACTTCAACCGAAACATACTGATGAATCACTTATGCCTGAAGAGGTGCTTCAAACAATGACCTGCAGATGTGAATCCGGATGCAAAACAAAATCTTGCGGCTGTAGGAAACGTGGTCTACGATGTTCACATTTATGTGCTGGTTGTCACGGTTCATCACGTACAAATATTATATGAAAATATATCTGTACAAGTACCGGAAGAAAATGATTTAAATTTTGATATCGAATGCGAAACAAATGATCTATGACCTTTAGAATTTGACAACTCGAGAGTGCAGAATGAAAACACTGACGATAACGACATTAACGACATTAACGTTGACAGTGATGATGAGAGTAGTGACGATGAAAATAATGGCAAAAAAATGAAAATATTTCCGTAAAAAGGCGTCGGTTACAATAGTTTTACTATTTATGTTTAATTTCATTATTTGTCAACAATTAGGAAGTTGCATAATTATTTTTATTTATAACAGATCGATAGTTGATAAAAAAATTATATGCAATACATTATATTATGTAAATACAAAATTATTTAAAAATAATATTATATAAATTAGTATTAAGAAAATTATAATAAAATTACTTATTTTTTTATGAATAATTTAAAAAATGTTTTTTATCATAAACATGGAATCATAATTAGTTTTAAAAAATATTTTTTAATAAAAAAAATTATCTCATTCCGGCTATTAGTTGCTGAGAAAAAGCGATTTTTTCCTGCCGCGTCGAATTAAGCAGCGCGAGCTAGCGCGCGAGCTCAACAGCCATGACGCGCATGCGCCATCCGCTTTTTCGCTCAAGCGTTAAAAAACGCTTACATTTTAATGTTTGTTTTAGCGGAATTTGTTATCAGTTGCTTTCGTAAATGAAACATATTGAAGTTTCAGCCTTTCTCTACACCTCACAAGGGAACCTCGCGAACCCGAAAATTCTGATTTTAATGAAACTTGGCATAAATGTAGAAGAAGTAAATACATGAATTTAGAAATTAAAAGTTGGTGCTTATAAACGGTTTAAAGGGTTGAAACCACCCTTCAAAAATTTTGAGTTTTTGCCTTTTCTGGATATATCTCGTAAACTAAACAAAATATTAAAAAATGTTTCATACAAAAGTTTTACTGTATATATACCTCTATTTAACTATGTTATTTATTTAAAAAAGAAATCTTTTTTTCAAAAACAAATTTTTTTTCTTTAAAAAAAATTTTTTTGGAAAAAAATAAATATGATAGTTGAATAGAGGTATTCATGCCGTAAAACTTTTGTATGAAACATTTTTTAATATTTTGTTTAGTTTACGAGATATATCGAGAAAATGCAAAAATGTCTCAACTTTGAAGCGTGCTTTTACCCCTTCAAGCCGTTTTTGAACCAAAATAAAACATTTCTAAATTAATGTATTTACCCCCTCTACATTTATGCCAAGTTTCATTAAAATCAGAAAATTTTCTGTTTGGTCTTGTAAACGGTTTGAAGGAGTGAAACTACCCTTCAAAGGTTGAGATATTTTTACCTTTTCTCCATATATCTCGTAAACTAAACAAAATATAAAAAAATGTTTTATGCAAAAGTTTTACAGCATAAATACCTCCATTTAAATACGCTGTTTATTTTTTGAAAAAAAATTTTTTTTTTAATTAAGATAAATTTTTAATAAAATTGACTTTTATGTATATAGCATTTATAAAATAATTATACTATCTTATACTACGTTTTATTTATATCATCTATGTGTATATTATGTATGTTATATTTTATGTATGTTATAATACTATACATTTATATTATCTGCATCCCTATATGTATTAGTTTTCATCTAACAGTTGCGCAATATTAGTAGTCACGTTGCTTTCACACAGTGTTCATTTTCTCTACGTCACATATTTCACATTCAAGTTTTATATTCGTCATGTCACAGTATGTATCATATATGAAATCACGTATTAATAAAAGTTTGGTATCTTTATTAATGGTGTTACGCGTCATTTTCACATCAGTGTCAAGTCTAACGTGTGTTTGATCAGTACATCAGTATCACATCTAACATGTGCTTGATTTTTCTTGTTAGATTGTTTTTAATTAAGCGAAGCATAATGTTACACATAAATGTTGCGAATGTTCTTAATATGTTAATTATTTTATTTCAAATTACACATATTCTATCAACGCCTATAAATGAAAGAGAAATACAATTACGTGATGTGATAAAGGATATTATAACAAATGCAGTGAATGACTTATCATTTGATGTACACACTCATTTTGCTTTAAAATTTCAAAATTATTTGGAAGTGGATTTACCTGGCATAGAATATGTAATAAATAAAGTGGAAGAATTTTTAGAAAATGATAATGTTGATTATGAACCTGATAATGAATATAATTGTGAACCAGAAGACGAAATTTTAAATAGTAGCTATAAAAGGAAAGCCGTCGAATATTGGAGAAGTGATAAAAGGCCGACACTCTCTTTTAGGAGTGCAACGTCGCTTCAGAAAGGTGAAGTCCCTACCACAATTATCATTTTAAAAAAATTCTTCCTCATCATTTGTTACATATTCTATGTCAGGTAAATCCACTTCCCAATAATTTTAAAATTCTAAAGCAGTATCAGTGTGTACATCAAATGATAAGTCATATTCACTCTTATAATATCATTTGTTATAATATCCTCTATCACATCACGTAATTGTATTTCTCTTTCATTTATAGGTGGAATATGTATAATTTGAAATAAAATAATTAACATATTAAAAACATTCGCAACATTTACGTGTAACATTATGCTTCGCTCAATTAAATAATCTAACAGAAAAATCAAGCACTCGTTAGATGTGATACTGATGTACTGATCAAGCACACGTTAGACTTGATACAGATGTGAAAATGACGCGTAACATCATTAATAAAGATATCAAACTTTAATACGTGATTTCCATTTCATATATGATATATACCGTGATATGACGAATATAAAACTTGAATGTGAAATATGTGACGTAGACAGAATGAATTGTGTGAAAGCAACGTGACTACTCTAATATTGCGCAACTGTTAGATGAAAACTAATACATATAGGGATGCAGATAATATAAATGTATAGTATTATAACATACATAAAATATAACATACATAATATACACATAGATGATATAAATAAAACGTAGTATAAGATAGTATAATTATTTTATAAATGCTATATACATAAAAGTCAATTTTATTAAAAATTTATCTTAATTAAAAAAAAAATTTTTTTTCAAAAAATAAACAGCGTATTTAAATGGAGGTATTTATGCTGTAAAACTTTTGCATAAAACATTTTTTTATATTTTGTTTAGTTTACGAGATATATGGAGAAAAGGTAAAAATATCTCAACCTTTGAAGGGTAGTTTCACTCCTTCAAACCGTTTACAAGACCAAACAGAAAATTTTCTGATTTTAATGAAACTTGGCATAAATGTAGAGGGGGTAAATACATTAATTTAGAAATGTTTTATTTTGGTTCAAAAACGGCTTGAAGGGGTAAAAGCACGCTTCAAAGTTGAGACATTTTTGCATTTTCTCGATATATCTCGTAAACTAAACAAAATATTAAAAAATGTTTCATACAAAAGTTTTACGGCATGAATACCTCTATTCAACTATCATATTTATTTTTTTCAAAAAAAATTTTTTTTAAAGAAAAAAAAATTTGTTTTTGAAAAAAAGATTTCTTTTTTAAATAAATAACATAGTTAAATAGAGGTATATATACAGTAAAACTTTTGTATGAAACATTTTTTAATATTTTGTTTAGTTTACGAGATATATCCAGAAAAGGCAAAAACTCAAAATTTTTGAAGGGTGGTTTCAACCCTTTAAACCGTTTATAAGCACCAACTTTTAATTTCTAAATTCATATATTCACTCCCTCTACATTTATGCCAAGTTTCATTAAAATCAGAATTTTCGGGTTCGCGAGGTTCCCTTGTCAGCTAAATTTCAGCTCTTAATATTATTAACAAACGTCACAGTAATTAGGAAAAGGAAAAAGCATTATCTCCGCTCCTAATAAACGTAGAATTATTTTTTTTTAATGCAGAAAAATAGCGGTAATTAAATTATTAATTTGGTTTTTCAATATAATAAAAATACAAGCAGCCGTTCCTATAGTCCCCGCTATCTCAACCCCATCGTCAACAAGTTACGCCCCCTGAAGGACGGCTCCCGCTCGTCCTTTGTCGACCCCTCAGGACGTAACAGTCAAATACATAAATTTATAAAACTTGTCAAGGCTTGTAAATAACTGTTCAGTTTTGTGTTACAAATTAAAATAAGAAAGAGGAATGCAAATTGTTGCCTTCAATAAACCAAATGTCAATAAATAAAAATAAAGAACACGACTATTTTCTAACAAACGACAAATTTGTTTGATTTATGAATTATATATTTGTTTCAAGATTGAGACCGTTGTTCCGTTTTTTGATATGCAGTATCTCGGATAATCTTTTATTGAGATTCTTTTCAGTGTTTATTATTTCCTGAACATTTTCTCAATCAAATTCATGATGCATTCTATGCTCCATGATTACTGAGTGAAGTGAAAGAATTGAAATCTAAATGTTGATACTAATTGTTTTTATAGTTAAAAAAAACCAGAAATTCTCATTTTTCTCGGTCTACACGAGCCGCTTCGGTTATTTGCAGGATGATTGAAACACTAAGATTAGGAACTTAAAGCACGCGACATGAAATGGCGGGTGCTGGCGCTCCGTATCGGCATAACGGAACGTGTGTGGATTGGAAGTTCGAACTGTTCGAAGGAATATAAGCTAAGAGGAGTTTTACTAATAAACTCAAACACCGATAACACAATAGAAACTCCAAGACTTTATACAACTAATACAAAAAATTAAACTGAATTAAGGTCGGTCGGCGGACAGACGGCGCTAAGTAAATTTTTTGCATGGTCAGCCATTTTGGTCGATTGAGTTGTATTAGTGCGGGTCGTAACACATGTCATATTTGTAGTTGTTACTGTGTGTGTGTATTGCATTTGGTGTGTATGTAAATTACAGCATTTGAGCATGGGTCGTCGTCATTTTCGGTTCAAATAGCTTGAAGCGAGCACCGTTCAATTGGACACCGTTCGATTGGACACTGTACGATTGGACATCGTTCGATTGCGCACCGTTTGATTGCGCACCGTTCGATTGCACACCGTTTAATTGCACACCGTTTAATCAAACGCATATTAAATATTCATATATTATGGCTGCATTTGCAATGTGTACATGGGTTAGCGACTTGGACGGGGTGGGTGCGGGAGGGAGGCCGAAGGCCCCCCCTTGCACCTCTCCGTGTGTGTGCGTGCGTGCGTGTGCGTGTGTGCGTGTGTGCGTGCGTGCGTGTGCGTGTGGTGTGTGTGTGTGTGTGTGTGTGTGTGTGTGTGTGTGTGTGTGTGTGTGTGTGTGTGTGTGTGTGTGTGTGTGTGTGTGTGTGTGTGTGTAAAGCATTTACTGCATCACATGGGTTTGCGACTTAAATGGTGTGCAATTGAACGGTGCGCAATTGAACGGTGTGCAGTTGAACCGTGTACAATTGAACAGTGCGCAATCGAACGGTGCGCAATCGAACTGTGTCGAATCAAAAGGTGTCCAATCGAACGGTGTCCAATCGAACTGTGTCCAAACGAACTGTGCGCAATTGAACGGTGGGCAATGTGTCGTGTCTAATAGCATGGTGGGCAATTGCAACGTGTCCAATTGTACTGTGCGCAAATGAAGGTCTTTCTTATAGCGCTTTTTTGCTAATACAGGAACTAATTAATAGGATGTCTTATAAGTCTGCCTTATTTTTCTTATTGTAATCGAATTAGTAGTTTATGTGCAGTGCATATTTGAAGTTTGTCAGATTTTTCGTGTTGTTACAATTTTCAAAATGGAGCAAAGACTCTGCAACTAAGTTTTGTGTTTAATATAATAAAATTGCTACAGAAACGTACAAAATCATGCAAACTACTGTAACCGTGCTTGCGAGCGACGGTCAACTTCGCTTCTGCCCCTGGTCACGGCCCTGCACCGTCCGGGTATCGGGGCGAACGAATTTCGGTATTCTCGTTAAAAATCGAACTTGGGCGCCAGGTACGTTGAGCGTACTACTCTTTCTATGCAAAACAGCAAATCTACGTTACGCCAGTAAAATCGTGGAAAATACAGACGACCGGGGCCTCGACGGCTCCAACAGTCAGCTACTCAGTCCTAAAATGGCAGAGGGGAAGGTTCGATGCGGGTGGATGGAATCGGGAAGGCGAGAGAACTATCAGAACAACGTAAATTAAACAATCAAATTAACGACTATATTTAACAACCGACGATACAAAATCGTAAGGCTCTGTCAAGCGGCGGCTAACACTTGTGCGCGCTACAAGCAGACAATCGTTCGGAAATATATTTCGCGGCCACGGGATATTTACCGGAAGAGTTATTTTACATGCGCGGAAATTCTCCAGCTTGTCTACGCTTCACCATGCGTCGTTGGGGGACGCCGAATTCCCGATAGAATAACGGTCTCGCCAAGGGTGATTGGGACGAACAGTATATGGAAGCTTGCGCAACATGCGACGGATTCGTGCTCTTTCGTGTGCTATAAGATCCCGCGGACGATGCGCGCGACAATTATCACCAGCTCGCCGACGAGGCGACGAAAGACAAATACATTTAATTGTACGAGAGCGCAATTACACGAGGATTCGCGATACAAATGCGATAAGAACACCTTAGATTCTTCGGAATGACAAATGCGCGACAATTTACAATACAATTAACGACCATGACTCGTGACACGAACATAGTACGAAAATACAAGTGACTCGGCTGCGGATCGGGGCGCACACGCAAAGCAATTATAATACAAAAAGAACAGCACGGAGCGAACTCGTGCAGGAGGGCGCGATCGGGCGAGCAACGATATCGCAATAAATCCGTGACTCTACTCTAAAGACGAAAAGATAGTAGCAAGTTCTCTCTCAAGTTCGTGATTCTCTTGCGAGTCGCCCAACCGCAAAATCGATGGCTTTACAATTTTCATAACGCTCATCTCACTAAGTCGCCTCCCTCTCGTCGGCCTCGTCCGGATCGGGATGACTTCCTGCGTCCTCTTACACACAAAATCTCAGCTCGGGACCTAGATCGCACAATATTAGACAACGTCCGCAGCTCGAGTGATTGATCTTAGATCCTGCGGGGGCCGCTTGGCGACGCGCCCTACTTTGCCTTCGATATGCCGGGCCCTTATTGGCCACAATTACTGTGTCCGTTTGTTACTGTGTCCGTTTATTACTGTGTCCGTTTGTTACTGTGTACGTTTGGTCTGTGCGCATTTGGTCTGTGTCTGTTTCGCATTGTCCGTTTGGTCTGTGCGCATTTGGTCTGTGTCCATTTCGCACTGTGTTCGTTTGTTACTGTGTCTGTTTGGTCTGTGTCCGTTTGTTACTGTGTTCGTTTCACTCAGCCTGCTGTGCCCGTTTATTACTGTGCGCATCTGGGACTCACTCGTGTCCAAGTGAATCACTCCCCTTAAATGTAGGGTCGATGCATTGTATGTATTAATTATTTATTAATAAATACTGTAAATGATGGGAAAATTTAAAGGAGTGTTAGATTTAAACTCGGGATTCCTTGTTCCACAGGTTAGTTTTCTCACCGTTACGTCACATCGCTCCGACTGCTCTTATTTCTATTCCGTCCGATTATACAAGGGTCGTTCAATAAGTAAAGTAAATTTTTGCAAAATAGCAATGAATTTTGTAGGAGATATGGCCAGATTGCAACACTTTTTAAACTATCCCATATCAATTTTCAATCGAAGTGTCGCTTAGTTTACATTTGACAGGTGTTTGAAGTAAGCGTGTCAGCAGTTGTTATAAGAATGAGAAAGACGAATTTCGTGTAATAATTAACCCTTAGTAATCACATCTCCGAAAAATTTAATACTAATCACATGGGGTCATTTTGACCCCAACAACTTTGAACGCTTGCGGCACCAAAAGTATGCGTTCTAACGAAAACTAAAAATTCCTACACATGATTTATACATTGAATAACATGTTTTCATAATTGAAATAATCAATTTTTATGTTTGAAGTATTGAGAAAAAAAATTGTTTTAATGATTCTAACCTAAAAATTTAAGGTTTTACTTTTGAAATATAACACTTTGAGAAAAAAAAGTTTGATACTAACAATAAGTGCTCTAAAAAATATATTTATTTTAAAGGTTGAATTCGATGATTTTGAAGCAAAAAAATGCGATGATTTAATAGTGAAGAGTGTGTTTATTTAACTGTAAATATAATTCTAACAGATTTTCATTCTTCAAAATTTATTCAATTTTTATTTTTCTTTAATTTTCACTCTACAATCGAGTGCGAACTCAAATTATACGCTATATAAATATTTAGAAACCATTGAGAAAACGCAGTAGAAAAAAATGTCACCAAATCACAATATTACTTATCATTTTTTGAGACGTTTGGGACACAACAATGGCGGAAAAATAATTACTCAAAATTAAAACTTACGTTCTAGTCACTATGATCCCAGATTTTGGATCGTTTACTTTAAATGTCAGCTGGAAGCACACTGATGTTACGGCGTGTATACAGTCGTGGACTAGACATCTCACTCCATTAGTAAATAGCGCTACAAGTCACGCTTTTGAAAATTTAGTGCTCGTAATATCAATGTGAAAATTTTTTGTGTCAAATAAACCTCAAGTGATTACTAAAGGTTAAACATTTTTAAACAGTAATTGCACAATTGCATAAATTACGAATCGAATTGCTGCACCATCCACTCTATTCTCTTGACTTAACCCCTTGTGACTTCTTCGTGTTCCCAAATCTCAAGATCTGACTCGGAGGAAAAAAATTTTTGTTAAATGATGAGGTAATTGCCACTGTAAGTATTTTCGGGACTTTTTACTTTTTTGAGGGGATCAAAAAATTGGAACATTGTTGGACTAAGTGTGTGGAGTTCCAAGGAGATTACATCAAAAATAAAAAAAGAATTTTGCACAAAAACGGCAATTATATTACTTTTTTACTTATTGAATAACCCTTGACTTAACTGATTAGAATCTTATGACTTTGATTTACCGAGTCCTTTCGACTCTGAATATTAATTGAGAAGAATCTACTAATTTTAATCTTATAATACATTGTCAGTTGGTCATAAACTAATAGCATTTTTGACCGACCTGCGTTAATCGCTCCGGGAGCGATTAATGACGTCATAAAGCCAATCATCTGAATAAGGGGATAACTGTAATTGTTGAATCAGTTCTAGAGGAAACGAACTTGAGCCGGGTTAACCCAGCACCGGTCGAAAACGCCATGATTATTAATTGGTTTATAATTTTGGGTCGCATTTATTTGACCGACAGTTTATTTGATCGACACCGTTTGGCTGACAGTACACTTGACCGACAGTATCACTTAATCGACAACTACATGACCGTCGGTTAAGTACACTTAACCAACACGATAATTTGACCGACAGTTCACTTAACCGACACACTTGCACTGCGTGTGTCCCAGATTCGCACAGTAATAAACGGACACAGCAGGCTGAGTGAAACGGATACAGTAACAAATATGCACAGACCAAATGCGCACGGACCAAATGCGCACAGACCAAACGGACACAGTAACCAACAGACTTATCACATGAATTGCTACTTTTCGGGCACTTCTACCGACGGGGTGGGTGCGGGAGGGGGGGCGAAGCCCCCCTTACAACCCCGCGCGCGCGCGCGCGCGTGCGTGTGTGTGTGTGTGTGTGTGTGCGCGCGCGCGCGCGCAAAGCATTTTTTGCACCACATGAGTTTGCGACTGTGCGCATTTGGTCCGTGCGCATTTGGTCTGTGCGCATTTGTTACTGTGTCCGTTTGGTCTGTGTCCGTTTCACTCAGCCTGCTGTGTCCGTTTGTTACTGGACGCATCTGGGACTCACTCAGGGCAAGTGTGTCGGCCAAGTGGTGTCGGTTAAGTGAACTGTCGGTCAATTGATTGTGTCGGTTAAGTGTACTTGTCGGTCGCGTAATTGTCGATTAAATGATACTGTCGGTCAAGTGTAGTGTCGGCCAAACGGTGCCGGTCAAATGAACTGTCGGTCATGTATTGTCGATTAAATGATACTGTCGGTTAGGTGTACTGTCGACGAAACGGTGTCGGTCAAATGAACTGTTGGTCAAGTGATTGTCGGTCAAGTGTACTGGACCCTTAATTTTATGTACTTCATTATGTTTAACTATATTTATTGATATTTATTGTAAATTATATATCATTTACACGGTGCGCCTCTGTAATAATTCCAATAAACTCACTTCAAGATTACAATACAATACAATACAATTTCAAAATTGTTTTGTATTCTATTGTAATCTTGAAGTGAGTTGGAATAGGGAAGAATATAAAATAAAAAATATATGATTTTTTAATTTAAATATATTTATACAATTTATACGGATTATAAATATAAAAATTTTGAATTTTTTACTACGATTAATAATTAAAATTAATAAATAAAGTACTGTTATTTTTAAAAATTTTTAGGTGACTCGTAAACGCTCAACGATTAGCTGTTACTGTCGTGACGTCATACCGTTACTTTGAAGAGGATCACTAAATCTTTATTTTATTAAATCATTATTTATTATTATAAAATATAGTGGAAACGGTATTTGTTAAAGCTGACTCAAGAAATTTATTTAAAATTGACATATTTATGGTGGCTGAATTGATCAAAACTGATGATAGATTTAACGCAGCAGAAATAAGATTGGTTAAAGCATCTTTGTAAATATAATATATGTATATACATATGTGTGGATATGTATAATAATAACTTTAAATAATGTATATTCTTTTATTTTCTTTTATTTTAATATTATTGGACATTAAAAGTTTTTAAATATAGGTCATCTCGAGAAACCTACAATGATACTGCTATAGGTTATGTTTGTTTACGTAGAATCTTCACGTTGTAGAAAGCGTACGTTTATTTTGCAAGTTGCGGCGTTACTTTTCTCGTCTGCAACTTCGTCGCGATTTCACTTACGGCACTCTAATTTTCTCAATTGTTGGGCGCTAGGCGCGAAGAATCGCGCCGCACGAAATTCACAAAATAGTTGATCACTACGGCTAATTACCCGGTAGCTTGCTCCTACACGAAATAGTAGAGGGGCGGAGTTCTTATAATAAGGTGTTTTTTCTCGGAGAATGGGAGAGGAGGTTCGCAATTATTAAAGACTTATATAATAATAATATAATAGATCGTATATTAATAAACTGTGTTACAATTAAGGGGTTATAATCCTGAATAGCTGGTCGAAATTCTCACAACGTAACCTTAATTAATAGTTTGTAAGTTCTCCCTGCAAATTGGAGACGCGATCAAGATTTAACATATTCTCAGCAGTTACATCAGGACTTACAATACGGTTACTACTCGCTCTATACGGTATATTACGATCACAAAATTACCACAAATACGAGTAACGAAATAGCTCGAAGTATTACGCGAACGGCTAATGCGATTCTCGTCGACTCACGGACACGCACGCATCCTACTCGTGATTCTACGCGCAGCTTCATTTACTACGCAAAAGTTCCCATATCTACGCCGAGGTACGGCCCGCCACTTGGGGCCCTCGGTATTCTCAATCTCGGAACACGACTCTCGGAAATTTCACTCTTTCGCGTCGTCCCGATGTCTCGCAAGTCGCAAACTATATTTACAATGTAACTGTCGGTTCGGCGGCTCTCGAGGGGGAGAATTACAGGAATAGGGCTTTAGATTAGGAGACGGATTTCGACACGGGCCCCAAATATGCTCGCTTCACGAAAATTACTCGCTGCGATATTTTTTTATGACGCTTACTAACTTTCTTACTAATTTACGAATCGCGGGGTGGCCGTGCCGTCTCCGTCCTTACCGCGTGGTCGAAGTGGTGGCCTTACATAATTGTAGACGTCGCTGGTGGCCGTTGGTCCGCACCCTTAGTCGACTTGCCGAACAGTGACGAACCGTGAGCAATTGGGGGCGCCGCGGACGCCGGTAGCGGCTTGCGCATCGATCGCGCTTCGATCCGCACACATGGATCGCTAGTCGCTGGGGCATCTGCCCGTCCTGCAGGATCTGAGCTTCCGAGGGCGCCTCTGGTTATGACAAGGCTGCGGTTTGCACGCCTCGATAGCCTTCCTTGCGGTTCTGGCTGGGCCGGCTTGGAGGTGATCAGGCCGGCTTATTTCTCGAGGCCGTGATTACCGCTCCTGCTGGGGTTTCCTCCGCCCTGGCCGACGGCGTAAGGGTGCACACTACTTCCCCGGCGTCGTCTCTGGCGGCTCCCAGTTGCTACTCTTTCTTTCTAAAACAGGACATAGCAGCAGTGACTGTTCTACGATTTTCCTTATGTATCTCGGTATTGCACTCAAATACTTGACCTGATTCGTGGTTCTTCGGCTGTCCGGGGCCCCGCCGCTCGGTTGTCTAGGCTTCCTATTGACAGTCCCTCGACGGCTGCTCTGTACATTACAATTGGTCATCTTGGCACACCACTCCACCCGCTCGCTGTTAATATTTAACTCTAAATTAAATTAGCCAGACTCTTCTTGGCCGGGCCCTTCCAGCCCTTGTGACGGGCGAAAACGCCACGTCATAAAGTATAACTTTAAAATGCAATCGATAAAAAAATTATTTACTTATATTAAAATAATGTTGACAACAGTAATAAGTTGAATTTGTTAATTCATCTGTTCGATGAGCTATTTTGAACCATAGCTTGCGTCTTTCCTTATTCTCTGACACGGAAAAAAAGACTTTCCGAATGTTGCATCTGTGTATTTTAACACGGGCACAAAACATCGACTATACAATTTTTTCTTACTCATATTGTTATTTTTCTTCGTAAAAAATAATAAACTTTTAATAAGTACCTAATATTTTTCCCGTGTTGTTATGAATGAGAAACGGTATGACGTCACATGGATATCGTCTGCTAATGGCGCGTTTTAGACCCGTTTGAAAGTCGTAATTTATAATAATTTTTTTTCTGGTAAACTTTGCTTTAAAAATCTGAGAATAAAAATTACTTTTAAAAACATACGCAAACTTTCACATAAAAATATTTTTTTGAAATTGTATTTTTTCCTATTATTAAATCAGATGATCTAGTTCCACATTAATTTGTTTCGATATATATAGTCTGTCTGTTTGATTAGAAAACCGGATAGAAAAATTCAACTTTGCTCTGTATTATATAATAGTTACTTACTTATATTATGTTTCACACAATAGTGAAAGGTGCTTTAAAGAAAAGTCGAAATGTTTGTGATTCTAAATCATTGATTTAGTTTAATTAAATTATGTTATAATATAAATTAATTAGTCATTGTGGCGCAATAATAACCATGCTGACTTCTTACAGTCCTATTTTTGTGCACCAATAAAATATGTTTTTAAATACATAAGCATGTATTTTAGTATGTTTTTTTAAATAAATTTAAAAATTTTTGTTACAAGCATATCCGAAATACGTATTTATTATATAATCCATAAATTGCAGACTGATGCTGAACGTTTATTTCGTGAAGCAAAACGTTTAGATCTATTGGGACGGTTGTATGAAGCACAGAACAAATTCAAGGAGGCAATCGAGTTGGCTAATAATGAGAACAAGATTCGTGAAAAGACGAGCTATTACAATTATGCCCGTGTGTTGGAACAGCAGGGTAAAGTGGCGGAAGCTATCGACATGTATACGAAGGCCGATTGCCATCGATTTGAAGTGCCCAGAATGCTTTTGACAAGACCTCGAGAGTTACTCACGTACTTGAATAATTCCGAAGAATCGTAAGTGATTTAGCAATATTAACCCTTTGCGTCCAAGCGGACCTCTGAAATTCCACCTTATTAAAATCATTTTTTAAATTATTTTGAGCTTTAAAACTTGAATTTTTTTTTATTTTTTGAAATTTTATTTTATTAATCTTTACTAACGCTAAGGTGCATGTTATTTTTATAAATTATTTATAAAATTGTTTATATTATTAATTAATAAATAACAAAAATGCCCTTTAAATTGTAACCTATGGGTTTTTGGGGTTGCTAATTACAAATCTGACATCAGAATTTAAAATTAAAAATGGCGGATCTAACATGGCGAATCAAAAATATTTTATTTTAGTTTATTTGGATAAAATTAATAATACATGGGTTTTCGGAGTTGCTGATTACGAATTTGATATCAGAATTTTAAAATTCAAAATGGCGAATCCAAATAAACAAAATTAAAAAATTTTTAGTCTACCATGTTAAATCCGCCAGTAGTTGATACTACAGCAATTTTGATCCGGGAGCTCCAAGGGGAGAGCAGGTGTGCGAGGGGAACTTGTAGGCGCGCGGGGGCATGACGTCACGCGGATTGAGGGATTTTGCGGCGCGGGGAATTGCTGATACAGGATTTCCGTGACCGTCCCTGAGAGCGGGAGAGAGGGAATCGGAGCCCACAGTCGCTGCCGCCCGCCGCCGCCGTTGCCACCGCCGCAACCATCACCGCGATGCTCACGCTCTTCTTCTATTGCGAATCTGTTTCGATCATACGCGATATCTCCAACCATACGCCCATACAGTCTTATCATTCCAGCTCTTTCTCTTTCATCCGTTGCGTTCATTTTTTCATACGCAGTCTCCCATTCACATCCATGCGCTCCCACCCATTGCACCTTATCTGTGTACCTTATACTCAGTTCACGCCATTATACCAAATTAATAGGAAAGGGAAAATAAGTTAGAATAATTATTTATAAATTTTTTTCATTTATTCATTTATTCATTTCGTAACGCATCGTATACAATATTATCTGATGCATAAGCCATTAGTTCGCAATCTACGAAGTTTTTACATATATTCCATTTAATAATTTGACTGTATCGCACTCATTATGAACATTATTTCGCTGCAAGCAGTTTACAAATTGATTATATCTTTTTTTTATTAAATGCATTGTTACGTCCAGCCTTATGAGATTTTAACTCTTTTATTTAGTAGGAGGGATATTTCAGGGAGAACAGGTAAGGCAGGGAAGAACGTAACAAACACGTAGAATTCCCGTAGGCACACAAATTAAGAGAAGATAGGTGTCTCGAGTCGATCGCACTTTTTGTGATTCAAAAATATAGGTCAACGTGCTGATAGACCCGCTATAACCCGTTTCAGTTGTACGTCCGTCGGTCCAAGTTTCGAGTCAACGAATTGAATCGCTTTAACTCAGGATTGGATTAGGTGCAGTCTTTGTTCGGGATGAGGTGAAGTCGTTATGAAGGGAGCATAGCAGTTTGTCGGGTTCAAAAAATCGATATTTTTTTTATTGCATTTTTCGACAGTTTAAACCTTCAAGATGTTGTCCTAAAACTGTTTTTTTTTAAATTCCAATAAGTAAAAAAGTTACACAATATATTTTATCGGGCAGTGCACAGGCGTGCGCTTGCCCTTTTTGACATCCGGGCACAGCACGCGACACGGAAGGCTCGTATAAGTCGCCGTCTCTCTAAAAATGAACAAATAGAGACAGATCTTGAACAGGAGGCTTCCCTGTATGGCCCAGGAATTGACGATAATAAGTTTAATGAATTCAGTTTTACAATAGAGTAACGTCATTCGAAAATTTTAAACGCGTTTTTCTCAAAACCATGTTTTTAAAGTCGGTAACCATGATAACTTGAAAACGGATCAACCGATCTACCTTTTTTTTTTTTTTTTTTTTAACTAAAAGCTTATAAAATTTGCTTGTCTTTGTTGTATCCGATTTTTAAAATTCCAATTTTTTCTATTTTTTTTTACAAACAAAAATAAAATTTTTGGCCGAAAATCGGCATTCTAATTTTAAAGGTCCGCCATTTTGTTTAAAATTTGAATTTTAAAAATCGGATACGACAAGGACGAGGGAATTTACTCTTCTTTAAGATCCCGTTTGGTTTTTGTGTTTTGCAGAATCATGCGTGGCGCGCACGGGTAACTACACGACGATGAAAGGAGGGGATTTTTTAACTAAACTAGTACAATAAAATTTGTACGAGAATTACAAAAGGTGTACTTTATTATGCAAAAAGTCTCATTTTTATAGTTAGTCTCTTGGCTGTGAAAAAATTCATGAAGAATGCCTTTTTTGGTAGCGCCAAACTGCTATGCCCTCTTAATTAAAATAAATGATGAAGTTTTACATAAAATTAACTAAAATATTTATTCTAATAACAAATAATAATGGAAATAAAAAAAATACAAATAAACGCTGAAATCGCGTTTTTTAATTTTATAGTTATAATGGTAAACGCGAAGCAAAGTAATAGTCGAAGGGTTTACTAAATGGTTACATGAGGAAAACAAAGATGCTTGAAGTCGTAAGAGGATAAAGAATAGCGCGGAAGAGAGTGGGGGTGGAACATCTTCGGGTTTTGGAGAATTGATCGAGGTATAAATTGGGAAGGCAGAAAGAATGAGGACGTCTCGAGGATCACACAGGGGTTCCTCGAGATTGTGGGATAGCGTAGGGATAACTTGAGGATCGCACGAGGGTTCCTCAAGTTGGTGAGATGGTGTCGGGATATCTAGAGAATCGCACAGGGGTTCCTCAAGATTGTGAGATGCGGGTGGAAAATTCTTAGTTCTTAGAGAATCCAAGTACTCGGAGTAGACAGCGTCGAGTAGTGCGCGAGCTCGACGATTAAACTCTAACAGGGAATTATTTATAAATAATGTGAGCGTGTCTTAAAGAATTAAAACGGATGGGAGTAGATGAGTAACGTAAAAACAAGAAAGAAATTGTGATTGTGGGACTTACTCACTACAGGTTCTCGAACAAATCTGTCGGAATCAACGGGATTTTTTGACCGGATGGAACGGCACTAAAGTTTTATTCGCGCACTGATTCCACTTGATTACTAACTAACTGACTCACTAACTGACTAATTACTATCTCTTCTCGTTACCGATTACTAACTACTGGGATGAAAAACACACTTTTACTCATTACTAATTACTCACTCACTTGTTACTGATTACTGATTACTGACTAACAACTGACTATTAACTAACTGGTTTTCTTCAAGATTTGATATTATATATACAGAGTCTTACAGGGGAAAGACCTAGATGTAGGTGGTTCAAATATTCTAATTGGTAGGACTCTTTTTCAGGATTGTGTAGTGGGTGAATTCTAAGTTTTCTTATTGGAGAAAGAGTTTTTCCTTTTTGTCCAATCATACGTTGAGTAATCTGTCGAAAGTTTCTCTGTTTCCTCTCACATTCCTTTAATTTTATCGAAGGGATCCGACCTATCGCATAAGTTATCTTCCCGTTGGGGTTTAAAAGATGAATAATTTTTTATCGTGCTAGACATGCTACGGTATGGTTTGCAGATGGAGGAAACAGTTATTTATTTTTTGCTAATGTTTAGATATTTTATTGCTCCTTTTTTGTGAGGAAACGTGAAACTTTGTTTCAATCTCGAGTTTGTTTTTTATATTTCTACCTTCAAAATTTATTGTTTGTTGACTCGATATTCAAAAAGAGTTGAAATTATCAACTTGGTCGTTTCGTCCATCCATGTTTGTCGTCACGTTTCTAATGGACTAATCCTAGACGCATAAAAAATTATCGGAACCGTTGAAACAGAATTTCTTTTGTAATCTTATATTTCTCCGAAGAAGGGAAATCGTGGAATCTGCCGGACGTAACAACATATTATCCCACAACTTAAAATATGCATTATTGATAACATCTTCAAGTTTTAGTAAAAATTATACAGTTGATACTTTCATGTACGTAACTTAATGTACATAACCGGCGGACCAGACTAGTCTATCCTTATGTATTTGACTCGCTGAATTCAAATCCAAGGTCAGAATTGCTGAATTGGCTTATTTTTTCCTAACCTAGAAAAAACACATTGTAAAAACAGTTTGGGTCACAAATATATAATCCAGAGCGTGCAGGCTTGCGTAACCACATTACCTGTGGAAAATTCAATACGCAATACAAGTCTGAGCTTCTGTAAATAAAAAGCGTAGAAAATTTACTCTCTTTTTCTGTTATATCTAACTCTTTTATTCTCAAATTCTGTGCAATAGCTTTCTCTTACGTTTCTTCCCTTTCACGGAGGCATCTCATTTGAGCGCCCAACAGAAATCAGCCATTATGTTCACATCCCACTTACCTTGATATCGATTCTACATCTCCTTGATGTCCTGATGAAGTCTATCTCCCTGTTTTTTACTATAATCACCTAGATTTTCTGGGAAGTAGTCGATATGAGAATCCAAGAACTGCAACTTAAGATTCATTAAGCAACCTAGTTTTCTATAGTTCTCCATTATTTCCGCCACCTTTTTTTTATAATCTTGACCTTTTGTGGTTTCCTAGAAAATTTTCTGTGACGCTTTTGAAACTCCTTTGAGCCATGCTGCTCTTTCGTCTTTATTCATTTTGGTGACAACATTGTCGTCTATTAACATTTTACGTATTTGAAGTTCATCAAAAATTTTTTCCGCAATTTTGCATCAATGATGTTAGAAAATTTTTCTTGTAAATAGTGGTAGCATTCATCTTTTTTATTCAGAGCTTTCACCCATTGTTTCATGAGTCCTAATTTGATATAATTTGAAGAGGTAAAACAAGAACTTTTGAAGGCTTAACTAACGTTCATTTTTCATTTATGTTCATTTATGATGTTTTTAGATCCAGGTTGCAAAGACATCTTTGTTGGCCATTCTTTTCTTATATAATGGTTTGTTCGATCTCTACTATCCCATTCACATAGGAAGCACGGATTTTTTGTGTAACTTGATTGTTGACCCAATGGTGAAAATTTTCAGATTCTCACAAATTTGCTACGTATGTATATAATTTTTTAAGAACTGTTTTTAGGTTTGTATACTCTTCTTTTATTACTATCGAGTGCTAACTCAACTACAGGAATGAAGGCATATACATTAGTATTGTACAGCAATACTGCTTTCAAGCTTCTCTTAGAAGAATCGATGAATAGTCTCCACTCATTAGACTTGTAATATCCAGGTTTCAGTTTGTTCATTAATCCAATCTTTTTAGAGAATAAAAGAGTTATATATAATAGAAAAGGGGAGTGAATTTTTTACGCTATTTATTTACAGAAGCTGTCATACTTATTGAATTTTCCCCGGGTAATGTGGTTACGCAATCTTGCACGCTCTGGATTATACATTTGTGACCCAAACAGCTTTTACAAGGTATTTTTCTGAGGTTAGGGAAAAATGAGCCGTTTCAGCAATTCTGACCTTGAATTTGAATTCAGCGGATCAAAATACATAAGAATTGACTAGTCTGGTTCGCCGGACCAACCACTTTTTTGTGTGTCTGTGTTATTATTATCCAAGTGTGAGCTCTTACGAAAAAGTAGTACTAACACTCACTACTCCGTATGAGTGATCAGTATTGGGACTATTAGGATTAGTACTGAGAGTATTAGTATATTAATACTCACGAATATTGCAGAATGATCAGTGCTTTGCTTATCAGTGCTTACAGTACTGGCAGTACTAGAAGCAATAATATTCATTAGTACTTCAAAGTATTGAAGTGGTATCAGAACTTTATCAGATTAATACTTGGAGTACTATCAGCGCGGGAAACGATATATAACACTCGTCAGTACGCAAAAATTTTTAACATTAATTTTATAAATATTTAAGGCAATATTTACATTCTAATGATATATTACTTATGTCGTATGATTCTTTTCAAATATTTGTTTATATAAGTTAATCTTATATAATTAAAAAGCAATACCAAAATTTTAATAAACTAAATAATTAACTTTAAGATTTGTTTAGTATATATCGTATAACAAATTAAAAACATTTGTGAAGTCTAAATAAAAAAAAATTGTACACGTTGTTTTACAACACTGTATAAAAACTTATAAGCAAAATTATAATGCAAATATAAAATTATAGTATAAATTCGGATTAATTTCCAGACAGCACACAGTATTTATAAAATATTTACAAAATATTTATAATAATTGTTTGAATATTTTATAAATATTAATCAAAATATTTTATAAATATTTTTGTGATCTTGGATTGAACAAATCATAAATATTTATCGTAAATATTATAAAAATATTTATGAATATTTACGATATTTATGTAAATATTTGCGAGTGTTATGTCAGCGTAGTTTAATTATATGCTTAGTTATTGCTACACAAATACTACGCTATCCAAATAGAACAAATAATCATATAAAAGATGATGTCAAAATGATGTCATTTTGATGTCACCTCCTTTTCTACTTGGGTAGTACTACGCTAGTGCTGCGTCTGTACTATTAGTATTCAATGTAAGTACTACAAAAATACTGGATGAGTACTGGAAAAAGTACTAGGCGAGCATTAGGATGAGTATTAGAGAGAGTACTTAATGAGTGGTGAATGAGTATTGAATGAGTACTGAGGAGTACTGACGAAGTACAGGCTACATTAGTATTTTGAAGATCAGTATGATCGAATTTAGTAGTACTTTGAGTATTTATGTCTCCAGTACTTTCACCAATACTTTTTCCAGTATTAAAACCAGTATTACTTTTTCATAAGAAAGGTGACAGCGGTATCTCATTGCTAGAGATGTGCAAATCAAAGTTTTCTAATTCAAATCGAATCGAATCGAATTTGCAAAAAAAAATTCGAATTGAATCGAATCGAATTGACAAAAATATCGCCGAATTGAATCGAATTGAATCGAATCACCCATATTTCGAATTCGAATCGAATCAACACATAGAAATCCTGCAAGCCAGGAATGTGACATAAGCATTTGAAACATCGAATAGGTGAATCAAAATTAACGAAGTCTGAAGTCTTGTAACGACCAACTGTGCAATGTGCAACTTACTCCGTCTGCACCAAGAGTCTAGCAAGATAAACACAAATCATAGTATGGTAGGTATAATTATAACTGACAATAAATATTCAAATATTTAAGACAAAATGCAAAATGGAGTTTTTATGCGAGCCTATGTAAAATTCCGTTACAACAGCAGAATTGTAGAGGACTAATTGTGATATGTGATCCCTTAGCGTCAAATGAGAAATGTGTTAGTAAAATGAAAAGCATTAAGCATATATTAAAATTAAAAATTATACTTTATTAAAAGTAACAAATACAGAAGGGCCAAAGCCTTTCAAGAGACAGTGAACTACAATATTAAGTCACTGTAGCTTACAAGGGAACCTTGCGAACCCGAAAATTCTGATTTTAATGAAACTTGGCATAAATATAGAGGGGGTAAATACATGAATTTAGGAATTTATACTTGGTGCTTATAAACCATTTGAAGGGGTGAAACCATCCTTCAAAGTTGAAACATTTTTGCGTTTTCTCGATATATCTCGCAAACTAAACAAAATATAAAAAGATGTTTCATACAAAAGTTTTACAGTATAAATATCTTTATTTAACTATGCTATTTATTTTTTCAAAAACTTTTTTTTTTCAAAAAAAACTTTTTCTTCAAAAAATAAATTTTTTTATGAAAAAATAAATAGCATAGTTAAATAGAAGTATTTATGCTGTAAAACTTTTGTATGAAACATTTTTTTATATTTTGTTTAGTTTACGAGATATATCGAGAAAGGGTAAAAGTGTCTCGACCTTGGAAAGGTGGTTTCACTCCTTCAAACCGTTTATAAGACCAAACGGAAAATTTTTTGATTTTAATGAAACTTTGCATAAACGTAGAGTAGGTAAATACATTTATTTAGAAATTCTCTATTTTGGTTAAAAAACGGCTTGAAGGGGTGGAACCACCCTTCAAAGTTGAGACATTTTTGCGTTTTCTCGATATATCTCGCAAACTAAAAAAATATAAAAAAATGTTTCATACAAAAGTTTTACAGTATAAATACCTCTATTTAAATATGTTATTTATTTTTCCCTCAAAAAATTTATTTCTTGAAGAAAAGTTTTTTTTTTTTGAAATAAATTTTTTTTGAAAAAATAAATAGCACAGTTAAATAAAGATATTTATACTGTAAAACTTTTGTATGAAACATTTTTTTATATTTTGTTTGCGAGATATATCGAGAAAACGCAAAAATGTCTCATCTTTAAAGAGTGATTTCACCCCTTCAAACCGTTTATAAGCACCAACTAAAAATTTCTAAATTCATTTACCCCCTCTACATTTATGCCAAGTTTCATTAAAATCAGAATTTTTAGGTTCGCGAGATTCCCTTGTTAGTAAGACATTTTCACAGCCACAGTAATTGAGTCACAGGTTTTAAGCTTACATTCATATATATTTAATATATAATATATATTTAGTTGAAGAAAAAAGATATCATGAAAAATCACAATGGCAGTACCTTGAATTATTCGTCAAATCTACACATTAATATTGGCTGATAATTTTCAAGGCTCCAACTCAAGAAACGTAAACACTTTGGTAACACACTAAGACTGCTTAGAGCAGAACATAGAATGTAAAATATGATAAAACTAACGCTACTAACGTTGAATTGAAAGTGAAACATTATGATAATCTCACAGTTTTGCACTGTATTTGTACTCTTTACTAACAAACTAAGATTGTCCATAGAAACATTAAAGTAAAAGAAAAAATATATAATATATATTGCACAAATGGCACTCAACTGAGGTTTAAATTCTAATGAATAGAATCAATTAAAGTAAAACTAAAGTAACATTTAACATTTATCACAATCAAAAAAGTACTTGAGCATTATGAATTCTCCAAAAACAAGTAATTAGTAGGAATAGACTAAGTACAGACTAACACAGGGACAGTCTTTCATTACAGGCTATTTTTTAAAGTAACTTTCAGGGATGTTGTCATGACAGAAAACAGTTTCCTTTACATGCTGCGAGAGTAGGTTTGTTCTTTTCTGCGTAACTACATTGCCTTCAACAGAAAAAACTCTCTTACTAGACGTCTCAGTTGCAGCAAAGGCCAAGTAGTGGCATGCGAGAGGAACGAGAAGTGGAAAGGCTGCTTTGTTCATTCTCCACCAAACCAGCGGGTCTTCATCCCCCCAATCGTTGGTATTTGCAGGTAAGTTTCTACCTTAAAAAAGAATATTTGTTTGTTTTATGTCACTGAAAAGAACCAAACCATTGAGTACTAATAAAACAGTATAGAAATACACACCTCTCTTTTTATGTCCATTTTATCAGGCAATTCCATATTTTTGACCATCACAGTTTTCTTTTGAAAGTGACCCTACTTTGTTTTTTTTTTTGGCTAGATGCAGATGAGGCTGATATGTTTGCTGCTTCTTGGTGGGTAGTAGTGCATTAAATGATGCCTCTTCCAATATGTTGCCTCCACTTTTCTAAAGCCTTGTCTTTCAGCAGTGCAGCGGCTTGCAGGTTGTCACTGATAAGAGCATCCTTGAACCTGGGGTCAAGCAGCATGGCAATTTGGTACAACTCCGACTCAAAGTACCGTATGTCTGGAAATCTTAATTTTATATTTGCCAGCAAAGTTTTAGCAAACATGTTCCCAGTGCCCTTTTTAGTATTGATAAAGTCTTCCAATGTTGACTTTATTTCAAACAACACAGGTAGCACCATGGAGAGTGTTGGTTTCTTGCAGCTTCCCATTTCAGCTGTAAAGTTGGCTACTGGTCGCAACAATTTAACGTATCCTTCTGCCAACTTCCATTTCTGGGCTGTTAGGCTGTTAACACCTGCTTTACACTGCTCACTAGTGATAGCTGCCTCGACAAACCTCTCAAGCATGAGGAACTCACTATCCCACCTTGTATTGACCATCTGGATTAGGTCATGCAATAGCAGCTTGTGTTCTTCCTGGAAAAACTGGAGCAATTCTCTTGAAGTTTTACTCCTGTTGTATCGTGCTACCATGCTGGATACCTTTTCAATAACAGTGTTTGAATCGATTTCCTTCCGTGTGTCGCTAATAGCAAGCTGAAGAGTATGATTATAACAAAGCACATGCTGCCATGACCTCTTAGTTTTTAGAATGTCTGGCAAGCTGGCATCACTCATGGTCTTCTCAGAAGGCTCACTCAGTGCTTTTACTATGTTAGTTCCATTATCGGACACTATGTACTTTTCAATTTCATCATCGCCTAGGTTCAATTCAGTTACTACATCAGCAACTTTCTGCAGCATCATGTTTGCCAGGGAAAGGCTGACAATCCACTGTTATATGTCGCATTTGAAAAATCCTCATTAATAAACTGCAGAGTGAATGCTATAAAAGCATCACCAGATCTTGACGTCCAAAGGTCAGTCGTGATGGACACAGATTCTAGAGCATTTTTCACAGCTTCAATTTCTTCCAGAATTTTTTCTTTCAGTTCTTTGTACAGTTTTGGAATAATTGACCGTAAAAATGTTGTCCTACATGGGACATTATAACGTGGCTCAAGAAAATGTAGCAGATGTCGGAAACCTGGTTCATTAACAATGTTATAAGGATGTAGACCCTTGCATATGAAAACTGCTACTGCTCTTGTGATGTCCTTGGCTTTCTTGCTGGAGGGGTTAAGAGGCATAAGAGCATTGACACATTTCTTCAGTGATCTTTGCTGCCTTAAATCCTACATAACTTTCTTCTTTACTTCAGTTAGTTTCTCCTTAATCTTTTTTAGTCTCATGTATTCTTTATAAACAGTGTCATGTTTTTGCAGGTGCAACTGCAGAGTTGTTGTACTAGTTGGTGTAGAACGAACTGTGCCACAAATCAGGCATTTTGCTTTATCACCCCCATTTATTTTAGTAAAGAAATTCCAAATTGAGGCAAATGGGTTTGTAATTTTTTCCAAGTCAGCTGCATCTATATTTTCTGTGCTGAAGCTGTCTGTTTCCCTATTTCCCTCATTAGCACTCCTGTCTTTTGAGGTTGAAGGCACAGCTGAATTTAAAACACTCTCTACGCTATCATTTGATAATTCTCTTATCGTCACGATTCGCACAATCTTTAGAAACATTTCTTATAAAATAATCTGTCACTTTTTTCCTTTTATAGGAACTGTTATCTTTCTTCGTGAACGAAATTGCCTCTTTACACAACGGAGCAAGCGAGATCGAAGATGCAGACGGATTGTCATTGTCAGGACCTGAGTCACTCTCCATGACTGCAATCTGGAATGTAGTAATAATCCTTTCAAATAAAGAATCATGAGTGAACCTAATCTAACCTAATCTTGTAATCCTATATTAGTTGAATCAGTTTTCTTTTTTCACAGGCAATAAATATTAAACCCATTCTAAAAATTATTACTGATCACAAATTATCAATCAAGATATCAAAGATAACTGCATAAAATTTAGGAATATACATTGGAACTCACCTGCTGTGTGAAAACTACAAATAATCCGCTGCCACCGTAACCGGAAACACATTCTGCCTCAGCTTGTTTACGCGTGGTATTTCACGAGCTCACCGAGAGAGCGCGTGGCGCGCTATGTGGCCGCCTAAAGATGCGTTCGGAAACATCACCTGGGTACACAGGAGTGTCGTTCTGTCTTTGTTTAACTTTGGGTAGTAAACAAAGACAAAACGATACTCGAGTGCACCCGGGTGATGTTTCCGAACGCAGCCTATTATTCTTTAGAAGAATTTTCTGACCGCAAAGGCGTTGGATGGACGATAGAATTTAACGGGTTTTAAATCTTCTTACGCGGTTTTTTTATTCAAATTCGAATTGCAGTGATTTGACGTTATCGAATCTTTCGAATTCGAACTATGTTGATTCGGATTCGAATCGAATCGAATATCGTCAGATTTGATTCAATTTGATTCGAATTCGAATAATTCGCACATCTCTACTCATTGCCTTTGTTGTCATCAAGAATCATCTCCACAAAAGGCTCAACCCCCACGCTGATGCTTATATCCAAAGCAAATCTCCTTTTCAAGATACGAGGAGTATAGTGCGGCTGCAATAATGTTCTGTAAAAAGAATACAGGGGGAATTAGAAATAAAATGCAAATAAATGTAGAAGGAAATATAGGAATGAGTCTCAGATACGCACAGTAACAAACAGACACAGCAGGCTGAGTGAAACGGACACAGTAACAAACGGACACAGAACAAACGGACACAATGCGAAACGGACACAGACGAAATACGCACAGACCAAACGGATACAGTAACAAACGGACACAGTAATAAACGGACACAGTAACAAACGGACACAGTAATAAACGGACACAGTAACAAATGGACACAGTAACAAACGGACACAGACCAAATGCGCACAGTGCGAAACGGACACAGTCGCAAACCCATGTGGTGCAGAGAATGCTTTGCGCGCGCGCGCGCGCACACACACACACAAACACACGGGGGGGGGTGCAAAGGGAGGTTTCGCCCTTTTCCCGCACCCACCCCGTCGGTAGGGGTGCCCTGAGAAGTCGCAACCCATGCAGTAAGTTCGTGCGCATTTGGTCCGTGCGCATTTGATCCGTGCGCATTTGGTCCGTGTGCATTTTGTCCGTGTGCATGTGGTCCATGCGCATTTGGTCCGTGCGCATTTAGTCTGTGTCCGTTTGTTCGGCACATAATAGTTCATCTTCGAGAAGTTTGTCTTTCATCAGTCGACTGAGGTGCAACGGTGTCGGGGAGTTTGGTTGTCCGTCTTGTAACAAACAAATGATGCGGTACCGTTGTCAGAACTCTTTTTATATTGTATACTCCTCCACATGCTTCAGTAGTAGTGGGAACAATTCCATGCATTTCATACATATTTTCTAATGAGCGAGAGATTAAGCGCCGATATGCAGCTGTGATGTAAAAGTATGTTATAGACACATACACAAATTTGGTACATATTTTTTTATGAAATCATACGAAAATCGCACATTCGAAGAATGCAGATTTCGCCGAAGTCAAACGCCGATGGGAGCTGTGACAAAATACATTTTAGACACGTACATTATTTGATACCTTCTGATGAGATCAAAAATCGCATGTACATTCGAAGAAACTTGCAAAAATCAAGCGCTGATGTATGGCTACTGTAACAAAAATACATTTTAGGCACGTACATAAATCATTTGATACCTTCTGATGAGATCATTCAAAATCGCGCATTCAAAGAATGCAAATCTTGCGAAAGTCAAGCGCAGATGTACAACTGCTGCAACAATAGATAGCAAATGCTGATATGACAATGCTCCGGTTAAAACAATGAAATGAACAGAATATACACTCACTCAGCAGCAAAAAAAACGGTACACTTAAAATTTTGGAAAATTTTACGAAATTTCAAATGATCATAATTTCGTAAATAATAAAGATAAAAATTTTTCTCAAAAAAGAAAATAAAGCTTGAAGTGTCCACTTTAAGCTTTATTTTCTTTTTTGAGAAAAATTTTTATCTTTATTATTTACGAAATTATGATCATTTGAAATTTCGTAAAATTTTCCAAAATTTTAAGTGTACCGTTTTTTTTGCTGCTGAGTAAGTGTATATTCTGTTCATTCCATTGTTTTATTTTTTTTTAAAGAATATTTTAATAGCAATTATGCGTGGCTATTATTTTCAAAACGGCGGATGATGAAGTTAGAGGATGCAAAATTGATAAACAAAGATCTGAATTTCCAGCGGTGCATGGCGTGAATCAGGTGTCACAGCCCAATGGAACGAAATGCAAATGAAAATATAGAGCATTAGCTTTAAAATGCTTAAAATTTTTACAGAGTTTGATGCGATCATTTTTCGCTGAGTAATTAAGATTTGAATTAAAAAACAGCTTTTCTCTTTAAACTTGCATAACTCAGCGAAAAATTATCATATCAAGCTCCGTAAAAAAAGATTTTAAAGATAATACTCTATACTTTTAGATGATTTTCGTCCCATTGGGCTATGACACCTACTTTACGCCACGCGTTGTCGCAAGCTCGAATACTTATTTATCAACTTTGCTTGCACTTTCCTTGTCATCTACCATTTAAAAAAATTTTTGAATACAATTTCGATACAAATTTCAAAAAGTATAGTTTCAAATCTTTCAAACCGTTTTTGAAATTTTGTGCTAAGGCAATTAAGTGCCGAGATGTTCAATTTTGAATTTGTAACAAGGTCAATTTATTACGGCTTAAGGGGCTTGGAGGCGTTGCGATTTATTTGATTCTTCCATAACTTCAACGGCCAGATTTATTGTTCTCTACATTAATAATTTGCATCATTTTGGGAATTGGAAATTCATTATTTTCAAAATGTATCAATTTAAAGGAAAGTAAAGACAAAATTCAAGATCTTCACTCTCCGCAATCAGTATTACAAAATAAAAATACGATTTACGTTTTAAAATACCGAAATTATTAGGTCGAATTATTGTTGTAATTTTTCCCAATATGATCCGCGTAGATTGGGCGAAGTGACTAGAGAGAAGGGACGGGAGAGAGGAAGTGAGAAGTCGCGAGCGATCGCGACTCGGAGAAGAGAGAGAGGAGAAGAGAGAGAGAGAGGCAAGCGAGCTATACGGGGCGAGAGAGAGAGAGAGGAAGAGAAAGAGAAGGAAGCCTCTTCCTCTCTCTGCTCTACTCTCTCTCTCTCTCTCTCTCTCTCTCTCTCTCTCTCTCTCTCTCTCTCTCTCTCTCTCTCTCTCTCTCTCTCTCTCTCTCTCTCTCTCTCTCCCCCCTCCCCCTCCCCTCCCCCTCCCGTGTGTGTGTGTGTGTGTGTGCGTGTGCGTGTGTGTGTGTGTGCGTGTGCGTGTGTGTGTGTGTGCGTGTGTGTTCCACAAGGATAAGGACCCCGTGGTTCGTCAACTCCACAGTATTTCAAAACTCCAAACTCTTGTGGCGCGCAGGCGCGCGCGTGTGTGTATGTATTGTGTAGGTGCGTGTGTGTGCGAGTGCGTGCGTACATGTCGTACTTATTAGTAGTGTGTATGGCCTCCTCGTACGCGGATTACCTCATTTATGCGATCTGGCATACTTCTTATCAGTCTGTACATACGCACGCACGCACGCACGCACACACGCGCGCGCGCACACACACACACACACACACGGAGGTGCAAGGGGGAGGGGGCTTTCGAAGTCGCTAACCCATGTTGTACATTGCAAACAAAGTAACGTTTATATGTGTTTGCAGATTTCCTATACAAAATACACGGTGTACATCTTTGTGGTGTAAAACTTTGCGGTGTACAAGTTTGTGGCGTACAAATTTTACGTGTCCAATTGCACGATGTACATTTTTATCGTGTCTAAATTGTAATATGTCTAGAATTTATTATTCATGTGTACAAAATTACTGTGTCCAAAATTCCTGTGTCGAAATGAACCTTGTCCACTTGAAACGTGTACGTTAATTTGTGTCCATTTGCACCGTGTCCATTTGCATTGTGTCCAAGTGAACCACTCCCGTCAAAATTTATGCGGATTATATTGGGAAAAATTATAACAATAATTTGAGCTAATGATTTCGATATCTTAAAACGTAAATCGTATCTTTATTTCGTAATACTGATTGCGAAGAATGAAGATTTTGAATCGAACTTTATCTTTACTTTCCTGGCCTTTAAATTGATACATTTTGAAAATAATGAATTCCAATTTCCAAAATGATGCAAATTATTAATGTAGAGAACAATAAATCTGGCTGCTGAAGTTATGGAAGAACCAAATAAATCGCAACGCCTCCGAGCCCCTTAAGCCTTAATAAATTGACCTTGTTACAAATTCAAAATTGAACATCTCGGCACTTAATTGTCTTAGCACAAAATTTCAAAAACGGTTTGAAAGATTTGAAACTATACTTTTTGAAATTTGTATCGAAATTGTAGGCAAAAATTTTTTTTAATGGTGGATGACAAGGAAAGTGCAAGCAAAGTTGATAAATAAATATTCAAGCTTGCGACAACGCGTGGCGTAAAGTAGGTGTCAGCCCAATGAGACGAAAATCATCTAAAAGTATAGAATATTATTTTTAAAATGCTTTTTTACGGAGCTTAATACGATAATTTTTGCTGAGTTATGCAAGTTTAAAGAGAAAAGCTGTTTTTTAATTCAAACTTTTAATTACTCAGCGAAAAATGATCGCGTTGAACTCTTTAGAAAAGTTTTTAAAGCTAATGCTCTATATTTTCATTTGCATTTCATTCTATTGGGCTGTGACACTTGATTCACGCTATGCACCGCCGGAAACTCAGATCTTTATTTATCAATTTTGCATCCTCTAACTTTGTCATCCGTCATTTTGAAAAAAATAGCCACGCATAATTGCTATTAAAATATTCTTAAAGTGGACATTTCAAGATTTATTTTCTTCTTTGAGAAAAATGTTTATCTTTATTATTTACCGAGTTATAATCATTTGAAGTTTCGTAAAATTTTCCGAAATTTTAAGTGTACCGCTTTTTTGCTGCTGAGTGTATGTAAGTGGTCAGAAAGCGCATGGTATCGCATTTGATGCAAACTTTATGATCTGAGCGAATGTGTCTGTCGTCAACTGAAGTAATAATTTCTTGCAATATGTCCAGTGTGTACACAGCAAAGACTTTCTTGGTATAAAATTATATGAATACAATATGGATGAAGATATCATTAATAAACGGGTTGAATTTGAAGTAGAAGATGTCATTTATGTTCTTAAGAATGATAATAATTCTGAAAAACAAAAGTATGTGCAACAAATATCACCAGTGCAATTTCTACGCGAGCGAGAACTCTGTATACGCGGAACACGCAAACGCGTTGCGATACAGAGAGTTTCTATACACGACCAGTTTGTTTGTGACTGGCCTCATCGTGTGAAGCAAAAATTATATAGAGAGTTATTATATAGAGAGTTGGATTGACTCCGAAAGTGAATAGGATATAGTATAACAAATCGTACAAAAGACTCAACAAAACTGTTTTCATTTCATTGAGATATCAGCCGGTATTGGAAGATATATCGAAATGATAGCGGAAATGAATGAAGTCTGCTATGAGAATTCTAATAAAACAAAGATTTTGTGCACTTAGCATGAATTTTCTAATCTATTGGACAATGATGATGACGAATATGTCTGTTCTGTCTGAGCGAGAGATGGAGGTATACATTTTCATTCTAGACGAAAGAAAAAGCAAGCTAATGCACTTTGAAATTTAAGACGATAAATATTGCGTTAGGTGCTACCGAATTACATGTAAGTGTTCAATTGAAGATTGTGCTATGCTGTTTTAAAAAAGTGTGAAAAGACATTATAAAAAAACATGCAACATTTCGAGCAAATGCAACGCAAGCTATCGGAGCAAGCCAACAGAATCGCTATGTTGGGCGAGTGTTTCGCGTGGTTGCAGCGATGCGACGAGTTTACAGCAGCTCGATGAATATAGCCGCGTCAAGCGTCCTCGGTTCACCGTCAGACAGAGACAATCGTTGGTGGCGAGGATCGCGCGACTCGGAGAAAAAACACGATTGCAAAGACATTTCGTGCACGTAGGCTGTAATTACGCGAGCACTAGTAATAACGCAGACAGATTCGTGTGGCAAGAAATAGATACAGCGTTCGAGAATTGCGTTCTGACCGATGTGGTAAATAACGTAATTTATATCGAACCGCGAACGTTTTTAGAAAACGCAGGCGGTATATTGTTCGAGCGTGTGCGGGACGCTTTAGATTTTAAAAAACACAACAGCATAAAAGTGAACACCGCGTTCAATGACATGTTTGTAACCTATTCGAAACCTATTCTGCTATGCGTGTGTGGCAACTATATCGAACGCGTGTGGGACCGGCTTCCGGAATATAAAGGCTGATGCGGAGGTTCGAAGCTATCGTCGTTGCTGCGAACATTACAATCAATCGTGGCAGCGGACGCACATCGACGGCCCCGCACCGTTGATAAGAAATTGTCGCGAATGCCAGCGGTAGGTCGCGGCTTGTTAAATCGTGCGATAAATGCGCCTTTTTTTCAACTGCATATATCAGGATACCAATTTTGTGATTCAGGTACTCGGCTGAAAAAACAATTGGCTAGAAGCGACCGCGGTATTAATTTGTTGGATGCAGCGTGCCGCGAACACGACATTGCGTACTCCCGAAGCAACGAACTTATCGACAGACACGCGGCTGACAACATACTCACTGCGGAAACGCGAAAACGCATTAAAGCGAACGATTCGACTTTCGGAGAAAGAGCTGCCGCGGCAGCCGTTTGGGCGGCTTTAAAAACCAAGACGAAAATCGGTATAGGTTTGAAAAAAAAGATATAAAAAGAAGAGAGCGAGAGTAAACGAATACTTCCGGTAGCGAAACGTGATGATATTCTACTTATTCTGCAGTTGTTGGGAATTCTAGGATCATTGGTCGGCGGAGCGGCGGGAGTTGCGAAGGTTGTGAATGATAACAAGGTAGCACAGCGTCAGCTGGAAGAATTGAAACGTCATGATCGTGTCATGGAAGGTCATGTACTTTATCTCGCTCCATATGAGTGTAGACGAGGAGTTTCGCCGAAAAAAAACATCGAAAAGATTAAAAATGCCAAAGTGCAACTACCGACATGCAATTATTACAGCTAGCGAAACATATATGCATTCCATACTTTAGAGGAATTTTTATGCGTACGGCATTACCAACGGCAGGAGCATATCGAAACGAGAGCGGTATTATAAATTTGGATAATGCTGAAAAACCGGGTGGCGTACGCAAAGAGGGGAAATCACGCTATAACTTTGATAGTTTCGGCAATCTTAGATCGCCGAAAGAATTGGTGCAATATTTAGACGTAACGCAAATCGAGTACAATCACACCTTATTAACGTTATGATCAAAGCAACTACGGTCAAATATGTCTACGTTTTCTCCAAATAGTTAATAATCAATTTAAAGGCTAACATTGCGCAATTTAACTCAGTATTCGTTTCACCATGTCACTGACGTTTACACTAATTGTCACATTCCTGGAAAAAGGACCTTTTGCAATTATTGACTGTTCGCGACAAAACGAATCCACCAAGAGTGCTACAGTAGATGTTTGGCTCGCTCTAACTTCAAGAGAATAGGTTAAGTTGCATAATATAAATCAATATATTATTAAAGATTAACACAAGCTAACATGCTGAGTCAACTTGCAAAATGTTCTTCAAGCTTTACATGTACGCATGAATTTGATTGCAAAGAGAATGTTCCCGCGAATACTACTGCTTATTGTCTCATCTTACATGATCGTGTAATCGAATATTGCCCGTTGCCTAACGTCTTGCGCAAAATCATGTAACATCAAACTGATAAAAACTGAGATATTTGATGTTGAAGTACAGTCTTGAAAAGTTACTCATTGTGATCGTACTAAATAATTGAATTGCAATTTTGCAACGGCTAAGTTAATCACCAAGTTGGCCGTGTATTATACTATCACGGAGTTAAAAAAATTAAAATTACAATTACAATTAAAATTACAATTCAATTATTTTTTAAAGTTGCAAATAATAGCAAGAACTGTTTAATTTTACTGTTTATGTAAAGCTTGAAGAACATTTTACAAGTTGACTCAGCATGTTAGCTTGTGTTAATCTTTAATAATATATTGATTTATATTATGCAACTTAACCTATCCCCTTGAAGTTAGAGCGAGCAAAACATTCTTAAACTTTTACGTAAACAATAAAATAAAATTTTTTATGTCACTTTTGGGAACTCTAAAAAATAATTAAATTTTACATTTGTGATTGAAATCTCGTAATAAGGACATTAGAAATAGAGAAACTTATACTCGAAAATGTTCGCGAGAAAAAACTAATGAAGACATTTTCAAGAGACTTCTACTTTCTTCTGATCTATATATCTCACAATTAACAGTTGCTAATATTAAAACAAAAAATGATTTACAAAATGATGTAAAAAAATTGTTAATTTTGGAAGATGAGAATAACTAATTTTATTAAGTAATATAATGTAAATATAATGTAATATTACATCCGGCAGACTCCACGATTTTTTTTCTTCGAAGAAACAAATAAGATTACAAAAGAAATTTCGTTTTAACGGTCTCCGATAATTTTTTATGCGTCTAGGATTAGTTCGTTAGAAACGTGACGACGAACATGGATGGACGAAACGACCAAGTTGATAATTTTAACTCCTTTTAAATATCGAGTCAACAAACAATAAATTTTGAAAGTAGAAAAAACAAATTCGGGATCGAAGCAAAGTTTCACGTTTCCTCACAAAAAAAAGGAGCAATAAAGTATCTAAACATTAGCAAAAAATAAATAACCGTTTCTACCATCTGCAAACCATACCGTAGCATGTCTAGCACGATAAAGAATTATTTATCTTTTAAACCCAAAAGGAAGATAACTTATGTGATAGGTCGGATCCCTTCGATAAAATTAAAGAAATGGGGGAGGAAACAGAAAAACTTTCGACAGATTACTCAACGTATGATTGGGCAAAAAGGAAAAACTATTTCCCCAATAAGAAAACTTAGAATTTACCCACCACACAATCCTGAAAAAGAGTCCTACCAATTAGAATATTTGAACCACCTACATCTGGATCCTCCCCTTGTAAGACTCTGTATATATAATACCAAATCTTGAAGAGAACAGTCAGTTTTTCACCCTAGTAAGAGAGTTAGTTAATAGTCAGTTGAGTTAGTAGCGAGTTAATTAGTAATTGGTAATGAGAAAAGTAGTTAAAAGAAATAATCATGTAGAATCAGTGCGCGAGTAAACTTTAGTGCCGTTTCATCCGGTCATCAAGAAATCCCTTTGATTCCAACAGATTTGTTCGAAAACCAGTAATGAGTAAGTCCCACAATTACAATTTCTTTCTTTTGTTTTTGCGTTACTCATCTACTTTCAGTTTTAATTTTTTAAGACACCCTCCTATTATTTATAAATAATTTCCTCACACTCATACGAACTTGAGGCTCCCGTGTGCGAATCTCAAGTTTCCACATACTTACACGAACCTGAGGCTCCCGTGTGCGAATTTCAAGTTCTCACATACTTACACGAACCAGTATGCGAATCTCGAACTTTTTTTATCGTATTCTCTGATCAGTTCTCTAAAACCCGAAGATGTTCCACCCCCACTCTCTCCCGCGTTATTCTTTATCCTCTTACGACTTCAAGCATCTTTGTTTTCTTCATGTAACCATTTAGTAAACCCTTCGACTATTTCTTTGCTCCGCGTTTACCATTATAACTATAGAATTAAAAAACAAAAATCTTTGTTTCCCTTTCACCACCCACCACATACTTATACATATAATATTTGTACAACTATATTCATACTCACTATGCGTTTTAAATTTGATTATAACGTTATTACAAAATTGTCAAACTACGACTTCAGCGCTTATTTGTATTTTCTTTTTATTTTCAATTTTATTTGTTATTAGAATAAATATTTTTGTTAATTTTACGTAAACTTCATTATTCATTTAAGTTTCAACGACCTCGCCCCTCCCGAAAAGAGATAGCATTTGGTCCGATCCCGAATTAAAGCGATTCAATTTATTGACTCAAAACTTGGACCGGGACGCACGATTTGAAATATATAATGGGTTATAGCGGGCCTATCGGAACGCTGACCTATATTTTTGAGTCATAAAAAGTGCGTTCGACCCGAGACACCTACCCTCTCTTAATTTGTGTGCCTACGGGAATTCTACGTGTTTGTTACGTTCATCCCTGCCTTATCTTTTCTCCCTGAAATATCCCTCCTACCAAATAAAAAAGTTAAAATCCCATAAGGCTGGACGTAACAGTAATTTTAACAAATTTTTCATTAATTTTATGCGCGCCATATTAAAGCCGCCATTTTGTTTTTTGTCAATTGTTATATTCTTTAACAGTGACCTTAAAAATCATTAAATACAAAATTGCAATCATTTTTATTCAATACGTAAGAAGTTATTGACTTTTGACCGTTT
The DNA here is from genome assembly GCF_013373865.1 of Monomorium pharaonis. Classification (NCBI taxonomy): domain Eukaryota; kingdom Metazoa; phylum Arthropoda; class Insecta; order Hymenoptera; family Formicidae; genus Monomorium; species Monomorium pharaonis. The sequence goes on from NC_050471.1 coordinate 18,607,365, forward strand.
ATTTGGCGAGCCAGCCCACTGTGGGACGGTCCCGTATCCTGAAAATCCTGTGTCGGCAATTGCCCGCGCCGCAAGAACCCCCGATCCGCGTGACGTCATGCCTCCGCGTGCCTACGATTTCCCTCCTCACACCCGCCTCCCCCTCCCCAATGAGTACAATAATGTTTGAAAAATATTTTTTGTAATGTTTGAGAAACATTTTTAAAAACATTTAAAAAACATTTAAATAATGGAATAAGTCCCCTTTTTCTCATGAAAAAAATGTTTATTTTACATTAAAAAAAATATTCTGTTATTATTTAATAAACATTTATTTAACGTTTAAATCTTTTTTTTTATATTTACTGAACACTTGCTTAATGTTTTAAGAGCAAAAAATTGTTTGCATTATTCAATCATTTTGATAAATTCAACGTAATCTCACCAGTCCAGCATCGCTTAATTTCTACGATAACTTAGGGGAGGTAAGACTACATGTTTCAGCCAACCCACAGTCGTACCTGTTAGAACATGTTTAATTTATACGTCCGAAAAAACGGTTACCCATCCAACTTAGCCACCGTCGACGTCGCTTGACTTGACTTGAAGATCGTACGCAATCTAACACTTTGTGATGATCCATGAGTACTTCATGTTTATTCATACATATTTGTTATAGATCATTTCAATAGCTGTTGTCAAAAGGATGAAACATGTATAGTTAACTCATGTTTCTATAATTAAACATCAAGTTTTCCAGTTCTTTACTAATTTTTACATATGCGAAATAGCTACATGTGGAATTACTTATGAAAAGATCTATTTTTGCTGCGTTTGTTAAAAAAATGAAGAATGTCATTTTTTATAATTTTTGAGTATTGTTAATATGCCATATTGTTTTGATAATATATATATTGTCTTAATCTTCACTTTCTTTATGTTTCGATGTTTCAATTTGTGTCTCTTAGAGGTTTCATTTATACGCTTTTAACACTCCCATTATATAGATTTACTGTTCCTTTGCACTTGATTTATGCATAATTAGTAACGCTTCCTAACCAAGAATCAAATATTTAAAAAAATAATATTTTGAACTTTTTAAATGTGAAATAATTACTACATAAACATTAAATAAATGTTACGTAAATATTATTTTAAACAATTTATTAAAATATTAAGTTAATATTATAAAAACATCAATTAAATATTATATAAATATTTGTCCTAAATCATTATTTTAAATAATTAATTATTGTAACATAAATATTAAATCACTATTAAATCAGTATTTTTAAAAATATTATTTTAAACGATTTTTTTAATGTAAAATAAAAATTACATAAATATTAAATAAATATTACTTGAATAATTTTCTTGAATTATTATTTTTAATAAAAAATTAATAATTTATAAATATTAAATAAACGTCAAATAAACGTTTTATAAACATTTTTTCTAATTCATTATTTGAAATAAATAATTAATGTAAAACAAATGTTTAATAAATATTAAATAAATATTATTTATACAATAAACGCTAATAATGTAAAAATAATAAAAAATAAATATTTAAAAAACGTCAAAAAAATATTGTGTGTTCCTTGGGTCAGAGCTCCCGAATCAGAACCGCTGTAATATCAACTGGTTCCGCCATTTTGAATTTCAAAATTTTAATGTCAGATTCGTAATCAGCGACCTCAAAATCCTATATATATGGTGTTTGTATTTCATGAATGTGTCTGTAAAAATTTGAGCCTTAAGAGTTAATTGAAGGGTTGATATTAATTTCATATAAGCAACAAGTTTATTTAAAAGAAAAAGTAAATTATTGAGCAAATTATTTTTTATAATGATACAATGCGAATTTTGTTCTGACAAGAATTAAAAAAAAGGGGGAAACATAAATATGTAGTAAATGTAAAATTTTCGCAAAAACTAAACAAGTCTATTGAAAAATATTTTTTGTTTCATATTGGAATGTGTTAAAAGTCAACTTTTTCATGTTTATTTTTTCTTTCGAAAGTCGTATAATTCCTACAAATAGTTTTCTCACACGAGTAATTATTTCACCGTTTTCGTTCTCTTAATAAATGGCGCGAATCGTGTAGCAAGAATTTTATGCACTACTTTTCTGCACGCTTGTTTTTCACACGTTTGCTTTTGTTATTATACTCGCATACGCGCTATTTCGCGACGAATATACAGTAACGTATACGAGTTCTTGCAGAATTACCGACACCTCATTGTTTTTGCATTATATTTTTGAAGACTTAAATGTTTATTGCATACAATTATTGGATAATTGCATCGATAACAATTTCATTTTTTTTACAAATTTATAAACTGATTTTTATAGAATTTTTCTAAGTTTTTTTAAAAATATTTTTGGCTAATAATGATATGTATTGATGTCTTACTCATTTTTGAATGCAATTATGTATTTGATATATTTTTTCTATCTTTGTAAATTTTTTTTATATAATATTTTTATAAAAAAGATGAATATTAAATATGATAGGATAAATAGATATTAACCACTTCGTCGGCAGGCAAAATTTCACTGTTCGTGTCCCTGTGGGCAAGAAAAAAAATAATTGCAATTTAAAAATATTTTGTCTAAAAACTTTCGGGATCGCTGATTACGAATTAGATATCAGAATTTAAAAATTTAAAATGGCGGATCTAATATGGCGGGCCGAAAATATTTTAATTTAATTTATTTGGATAAAATTTATAATACAGGGGTTTTTGAATTGCTAAATTTGGGTTTATTTTGGGTCCGCCATTTTGAATTTTGGAGTTTTGACTTTAGATTCGTACTCAGCGACCTAAAAAACCTCTAGATACCAGTTTTCATAATAATCGAAAAATTTTCATTATTTTGGGTCCGCCATTTTGAATTTTGCAGTTTGAACCTTGGATTCATATTCAGCGATACAAAAAATCTTTGGATATCAATTTTCATGCAAATCGATCCAGCCAATTAAAAAATAAACGATGTGCGCCATATGGCGTTAATGCCCCCTGGGGCACACATATTTTCCGCGCCATATGGCATCAATGCCGACGAGTGGTTAAATGTGAAATTCTTGTAAAAACAAACAGAACAAATTAAGAATTTTTTAAATTCTTTTCTTTTTAAATGAGTACTCAAAATATTATTAAAAGTCTGCATCTTTATTTTTATATTTATTATACATTCGGAGAGAAATTACTATATACAAACAAAGAAAAATATACTACCCTGAGTATTAGGACTGTAAGAAACTTCTTGAAAAACTCAACTCCGTTCGTCTGAAATCAAGTTTCACAATTAAAATAGGTAGTGAGAAAATTTTCTTAAACATCACAATAATCATTAAAAACAACAAAATTAAATTAAATTAGAAAATCACATGCCTACATGGTCGGGCAGATATCTGATCTTTTTTTCGCACCATCCACTCTCACAAAAAAGAAGTGTAATAGTAGGCTTGGTTGACAAAGCTTTTCTTCTCTCACATTCGGAATTCACCAAGAGAATTTAGAGCTGATTATCACGACCTTGCTCAAAAATAATTATCCAGATTTTATCTTTAAAACAATTAATGAGAGATTAAAAATCCTAATAAATGCAAAAAATAATTCTAAGGTTTAAAACAATTTTAGGTTTATACACGACGACAAAGGTTGGTTTACTGTTCCCTTAGTTAAAAAAATATCAAGCTTTAGAGGAATGGCCAAAAAATACAACGCTAGACTAGCTTTTTTTAGTTTAAATAAGCTTAGCTCTCTAATTAAAGTTAATAAAGATCTTCTTCCACGTCTATCTAACAAAAATATTGTCTACAAAATTCCATGTAACAATTGCGAAGCATGCTATGTTGGTCAAACGGGCAGACAACATAAGAATTAACTGGCGGATGAGCGCGCGATGTTCCTCAAAATATCCATATACATTCTCTATAAATATTTTTTAATACATATATCCACAAAAAATCTAATAGATATTTCGAGAATAAAAGAATTCGATGCAGTGATGAAAAAAGAACATTGCATCCACGTGGATAACTTGTGAAAAACCTGCATCCATGTAATCCGTGTAAATCACGTAGATTCCACGTGGATGTCACTTAACTGTTTTATTGAGAATGGAAGTTATTTGTATTCTTAAAATTTTACTTTATAGACTTGTTTAATTTTTGAAATTCTTTAATTAAATTACATTGGTTTGAAAATAATTAGTTGCGGTACAGTCAAATTAATATCATTGCAGGGATATTAAGAATTGGCATGCTCAATATATCGAGTCGACTGGCGATATGGAGACTGCCTTACGTCTTTATGAGCAAGCCAAGGACACTTTATCGATGACGAGGTTGCTTTGTTATTTCGGCAGAGAGGACGAAGTATGCGAGCTGGTGACCAGAACAAATCACGCTGCGGCAGCATACCATCTTGCTGCGCACTATGAGTCGAAAAATAACGTAGTACAGGCTATTCATTTCTACACAGTCGCTAAAGCTTATACTAATGCAATACGACTATGCAAGGTGAGACATTTTTATAGTTAAAAACTATTTAATAAGTAAAACTAAAAATTATTTACTTGAAAATCTTATTTAATCTATTCTATTTTGATGCGCTTGGCAAGAGTTAATAAATTTTCACGATATTTATATTATCTGAAGGAACATGACATGCTGGAAGAACTATGGCCACTGGCTATACTAGCACCACGGCCCTCGCAGATAGATGTTGCCAAGTTTTACGAGGACAACGATCAATCGGATCGCGCTGTACTGCTGTATCATAAAGCCGGCCTCCTGCACAAAGCTTTGGACGTTGCGTTCCGAATGCGACAGTACAGTGCGTTGCAACTAATCATTACAGACATGAACGCGGATTCTGATCCGGCGTTGATCCATAAATGCGCCGATTACTTTATGCAGAATGATCAGATTGACAAGGCAGTGGATTTGCTCGCGACCGGCAGGAATTACATGGCGGCTCTAGATCTTATCCAACAGCATAACATCGTGTTGAGTGAGGAACTTGCGGAGAAGTTAACGATCGAGAAGGGAAGCGACGATGATGCGGAGTACGAGCGTACGAGGATCTCCACGCTCGAAAAAATCGCGGAGATTGCTTTTGATCAAGGAAATTATCATCTCGCGACTAAGAAATTCACACAAGCTGGTAACAAATTACGCGCTATGAAAGCGTTGCTTAAGTCTGGGGACACCGAGAAGATCTGTTTCTTTGCACAAGTCTCACGAAATCGCGAGATTTACATCATGGCAGGCAATTATTTGCAATCTTTAGACTGGCAGAATCAACCAGAGGTTTTAAAGAACATAATCAATTTCTACTCCAAAGGCAAGGCCATGGATCTGCTCGCGAATTTTTATGTAACCTGCGCGCAAGTGGAGATTGATGAATTTCAGAATTATGAAAAAGCACTAGACGCGTTGAATCAAGCGAACAGATGTCTGTCCAAGGTGATGACGCCGCGAGATCCGGATGTTCACAAACGGGCGATAGAATTAGTAAACAATAGAATGTCAGCAATTAAACGCTACTTGGATATTAAAAGGTAAATTCAAATTGCTGATTTTGAACTTACAATGAGTAACATTAGTAGTGCGAAAGCGTTTGTGATCCTGGCAAAAATTTTTCTTTTAACATAATATTTAGAAGGATTCTTTAATTTATGAAGGTTTGTGAAAAAATATCTTAATCCTTTTAGCTGCGAATAATTCTTGCTTACCAATTTTGATAAAACTGTATCCTGAAATTTTTTGGGTTGCTGATTACAAATCTAATGTCAGATTTTTTTAATTAAAAATGGCGGATCCAATATGGCAGACGTAAAACTAAAAATTAAACCAAATCCTGTGAAACTTACAAGGGGACCTTACGGGTCATGGGTCATCGATTTTTTTCATACTTATAGGATTTGAAGATCAGTACCCGGACTTCAATTTCCTAAAGCAGTACGATGCGCTTCTCAAAAATACTCGAGAAAATCGACTTTGAAGATTTCCGATATCTTTAAGTACAGAAAATTTTGACTTATCGTCAGAGCCGCTCGTAGCCGAGCGCACAGAGCTCTAGTTTCGTAAGCGCGGAGTCGCTGGTTCGATTCTCGCTCAGGCCCCAATTTTTTTTTAATAAGTGAATGGAGTTTTTTTTATTCCTATATCTTAACATTTATCAAAGTGAAATGCTAATTAATTATTAAATATTTATTCGTTATTTTTTAAATAAAAATTAACATTTTTTTATTTTTAATTGCCACTTGCTTGAAAGTGCGAATATTTATAATAAATTAAAATTTGGTGCAAAAATGGAAAACGTCTTATTGTTAAATGCAAAAATAATATGTACAAATAATATTCAGTTATTTGGGAGCGTCCCAGATGCGCACAATAATAAACGGACACAGCAAACTGAGTGAAACGGACACAGACCAAACGGACACAGTAATAAACGGACACAGTAACAAATGGACACAGTAACAAACGGACACAGTAATAAACGGACACAGTAATAAACGGACACAGTAACAAACGGACACAGACCAAATGCGCACACTGCACATGCGCACGGACCAAATGCACACACGGAAAGTCGCAAACCCATGTGATGCAGTGAATGCTTTGCACGCGCGCGCGCGCGCACACACACACAGGGGGGTGCAAGGGGGGCCTTCGGCCCCCCTCCCGCACTTACCCCGTCCAAGTCGCTAACCTATTTGGACTTTACTCTGCTTGCAATGTACATGAATTGCATTTAGTCCGTGCGCCTGTGCAGTGTGCGCATTTGGTCTATGTCCGTTTGTTACTGTGTCCGTTTATTACTGTGTCCGTTTATTCCTGTGTCCGTTTATTACTGTGCCCGTTTGTTACTGTGTCCGTTTACTACTGTGTCCGTTTGTTACTGTGTCCATTTCGCACTGTGTCCATTTTTTACTGTGTCCGTTTGGTCTGTGTCCGTTTGTTACTGTGTCCGTTTCACTCAGCCTGCTGTGTTAGATATAGGATTTGTTAGATATAGGATTTAAAAAAACTCCATTGACTTATTAAAAAAAAATTGGGGCCAGAGCGAGAATCGAACCAGTGACTCCGCGCTTACGAAACTAGAGCTCTGTGCGCTCGGCTACGAGCGGCTCTGACGATAGGTCAAAATTTTCTTTACTTAAAGATATCGGAAATTTTCAAAATCGATTTTCTCGAGTATTTTTGAGAAGCGCATCGTACTGCTTTAGGAAATTGAAGTCCGAGTACTAATCTTCAAATCCTGTAAGTATGAAAAAATTGATGATCCATAACCCGTAAAGTCTCCTTGTTAGTATTTAGGAGTTCATACGGTGCTGGATTACGAATTTGTTGTTAAATTTTCAAAATTTAAAATGACGGATATATGACGAAATTTCTATATACTAAGTTTTATGGAAGTTAGTTGAACTTTTAATCTTATGCCTGCCATATGGGATCTACCATTTAGAATTTTGAAATTCTAACGGATTCGTAATCAACATCTTAAAAAATCTCTAGATACTAAGTTTTATGGAAATGGGTGAAATTTTTAATATTGTATACGTCATATGGCATGCGCCATTTTCGAAAATCTGACAACGGATTCGTAATCATAGACCTCAAAAACCTCAAGATGTAGAGTTTTGTAGAAATTGGCGGTCTTCTATGAGAGAAAATAAATTTCTATAAAAAAGAACAGCAAATTTTTGGTATTTGTTTATTTATAGCAAGTAAATAAATACAAATTTGTGGTCATATATATTTTTTAAACGTACCTTAAAGTTATCTCGAAGTGTCAGAAAACAAAAAACCGACTTTAAAGGGTTAAAAACCGTTAAAATAATAAAAAACTAGAAAGACCTTTGTGGGTCACTCAGTGATTACATACCTACTAGGTATGTAAATATGAAACCGACATTTTTGTATAGAAAATACACGTTTCTTGTATGAAAATGATAAAAAATATTTTATTCGAAGTATTGCCCATCGCTAGCGATACATTTTTCCATCTCTCTGACAATTTGTGGATGCTACGCCAAAAAAACTGTTCCTCTTTTGAGGCAAACCAGTCATCGAGTCATTTTCGTACATTTTTGTAAGATGTGAAGCGTTGCTCAGCAAGTGCGTGTCCCATTGATGCAAATAAGTAATAAACGGATGGAGCCAAGTCTAATGAGTAAGCCGCATGCGAAAGTATTTCCCAACCAAACGCCTCAATCGTTTCTTTGAACGGTTTTGCTGTGTGTGATGATGCATTATCATAAAGCAAAATCACTTTGTGTTATCTTTTTTGATATTCTGTCACGCAAAGCTTGATTCAAATTGATCATTTGTATTCGGTAGCGTTCAGTATTAACGGTTTTGCCAGGTTTTAGCAGCTCATAATAGATCACACTAAACTTCTGATCTCACTAAACACAGAGCTCATCTTCCGTCCATAGCGATTTGGCCTTGCAGTCGATGTCGATGGTTTGCCTGGAGTTACCCATGATCTTTTACGCTTAGGATTCTCAAAATATATCCACTTTTCATCGCCAGCCACAATTCGATGGAGAAATGATTTTCTTTTGTACCTGGCGAGTAGCATTTCGCGAGTGGTTTTTCGGTTTTCCTGCTGTCTCATTCAGTTCATGTGGAACCCATTTTCCCATCTTCTAGATCTTTCCCATGGCTTTCAAACATATGGAGACGGCTTTTCGTGTCACATTTAATTGATCCGCGAGTTGTTGTGTTTGAGCGTCATCCTCATCTAACAATGCTTGCAATTTGCTGTCTTCAACCTTTTTTGGTGGTCTTCCACGTTCTTCGTTTCTCACGTCAGAATCGCCACTTTTGAATTTTTTAAACCACTCAAAGCACTATGAGTTACCTAGAGCATGCTCACCGTAAGTTTCGACAAGCATTTGATGCGATTCTGCAGCAATTTTCTTCAAATGGTAACAGAAAATCAATGCTGTCCACAAATCATAGTTTCCAGGCACAAAAGCTGCGTTTTGTTTCACGCATAATGCATCGTTCATCTTTGTTGTTTGTCTGGCGTTAAACAAAGATGAACAATGTATTATGCGCATTATGCGTGAAACGGAACGCAGCCAAAAATTCGACATGTTTAATATTATTTCGCTATTAAAAACTATGCTGTTATATGAAACTTGTATTGTTGTGAGTTGAAAATCTTTATCAGATGTCAGAACAAGAAAACGGCGCCAATGACACGGTTTGACGATAACTATATTGACTGCTAGCGCCATCTATGGGCAAATTCCGGTTTCATATTTACAGACTTGGTACCATGACGCAAAGAGTTAAAGTTTTTCAGATTTTTTAAGTTTTCTTCAGAATTACAAATAAAGTGAGTTGGACAAAGATAGCACACTTATACCCTTTTTCTGAAATAACCTTATCACGTTATAGACTTAAACTACGAAAAATTAATATAACATTTCAGATTTTTGAGAAAAAAATTGATTAACTCTTGCAAAACTAGCATTTTTATTTTTGAGTAAGATGCCAGTTTTTATGAAAAAATGATATAAATATTTAAATATTAAATAATTTCTATAAACTTGCATGTTTTGTTTATCTTTAGTAGACAATCAAGTTGAAATTATATAAAAACACAAAATAGATAAAATATGAATGGATTATTTGGAAAATAATTTCTTACATATTCTTATACTTTTATAGAGATTAAATTTTTTTAATAACATTTTACAAATTGTAAATGTTTATAATTATACAAAACACTCAAAATTTTAATTTATTAAACCATTTTAATAAACATACTGTTGTACCCCTCGTTGGGAGTACGATTGGGGATCGCTGCCAGAGATCTCGCGAGGAAGGTATTTAGTCACTCACACCGTTATTCGTCTTGAACACTTTTATTATCTTGTTCGAATAGATCGCGACCCCGCAAGGCAGAGTGTCACGTCTATGAGTTTGTTGTCCACGACCCCGCAAGGCAGAGTGTCGTGGTTGTGTATATTACAATGTGTTTGCCGGTGATACACGACCCCGCAAAGCAGAGTGTCGTGTGTTATCTTAGTTTGTCTACTTTGGATTGACCCGTCCCTCACTTTCTTTCGCCGGTTTATATATCCGATAATTTGGTGGTTGGATCGAAAAAAGGGGAGGATTGCGTAAGGGCGTAAATCGGTCAGTATTCCAAATTTTTGCTTAGACAGCAAGTGCTGTCTAAGGAGCATTGGGTTAATTGTCGAGCGGATTGCGCGGAACCTTGCGCAATGCGCTCGATGCTGACTGCTGCAGCTGACCGACTTACGTCATCGTGCTACTGACACCTTTCTTATCGTTATGAGTGTGTCACTCATAACAATAGTTTGAAATATTATTTTGTGTAAACTGGCATTTATCGATCTAACGCAACATATCAAAAATTTTAAAATTTCAGCTTCTTTTAAGATTTCTACAATTTTTAAAGTTTTTCTTTGTTTTATTTTTCTTAAGGAAAAAGAATGAATTATGCATTGACCAATAAACATTTAATTTTTTGTCATAAAATTTTAACGCTTTGCCAACATTTAAGAGAAAACAGGCAATTCATTTCTGCTCACCCTTGTAAACGCATTCATGCTCTCGCAAACGTTAGAAGAAGATATAACTTGTGCATATGTGTTTGTCAGTTCCTGTGCAGTAAAACCTAGGATCAGTATATTATTGTCTTATATTAGGTTACTGATCTTCTTTCTCTTACTAAGATTTTTTCTTTTTGAACTTCTATAAAACCTTCCTCATTATCTGCTTCATAGATATTAAAGAGAAGGAATGAAAGATTCCAACTTTGCCTTGTGCTAACTTCTGCCTTCCTGCTGTTAGATATTGTTTGATTGAGTTCGGCCTTCGTCTTTTTTTTTGATATAATATCCGTTTCTCTTATAGGTTGCCTAGACAATATAACCAAGAGGTATATGATAGTGTAATGAATTCAAACGTTTTTCTTGTATGTGCAGAATAAAAGTCCGACCCAAATGGCAATTTACCGCAAGTACGTCGGAGAGGGGAGCGTTCGAAATGGCCACGCGTAAATTTGACCACGTTCGAAATGGCTACGTTCGAAACGGCCATGTTCGAAATGGCCACGTTCGGAGTGGCCACGGAAAATATTGCACGGAATTCAATTTGCCCACGTTCGAAACGACCACGTCCGAAACGAACACGTCCAAAATGGCCACGTCCGGAATAACCACGTTTGAAACGGCCACATTCGAAATGGCCACGTTCGGAATGGCCACGGGATATATTGCATTAAGTTCGATTTGCCAACGTTCGAAACGGCCACGTTCAAAACAGTCACGTTTGGAACGGCCACGTTCAGAACAACCACGTTCGGAATGGTCACGTTCGAAACGGCCACGTTCGAAATGGTCACGTTCAAAATGGCCACGTTCGAAATGGCCACGTTTGAAATGACCACGTATGTTTCACTTGAGCATGCGCAGCGATCACATCCTTATACTTTTTGGTCACAAACGCATGCTCTGTCTAGTACAAGCCATGCAACAAATGCGCGCTAACTCATGTGAGTGGCCTTTACTTGGACACAGTACAATTGGACACAGTGCAAATGGACACGGTGCAAATGGACACAAAATAATGGACACGGTTCATTTCGACATAGGAATTTTAGACACAGTAATTTTGTACACAGGAAAAATAAATTCTGGACAAATTACAATTTAGATACGATAAAAATGTACACCGTGCAATTGGACACACAAAATTTGTACATCGCAAACTTGTACATCACAAAGTTTTGCGTGGAAAATCGCAAACCCATGTGGTGCAGAGAATGGTTTGCACACACACACACACACACACACGGGGCGGTGCAAGGGGGGCCTTCGGCACCCCCTCCCGCACCCACCCCGTCGAAGTCGCTAACCCATGTTATACATTGCAAACAAAGTAAAATTTATATGTATAAGCAGATTTCCAATACAATATACACGGTGTACAACTTTGCGGTGTACAAGTTTGCGGTGTACAAGTTTGCGATATACAAGTTTGCGGTGTACAACTTTGCAGCGTACAACTTTGCGGTGTACAAGTTTGCGGTGTACAACTTTGCGGTGTACAACTTTGCGGTGTGCAACTTTTACGTGTCTAAGTGAACGGTGTACAATTTTACGGTGTACAACTTTACGGTGTATAACTTTGCTGTGTACAACTTTGCGGTGTACAAATTTTACGTGTCCAATTGCACGGTGTACATTTTTATCGTGTCTAAATTGTAATTTGTCCAGAATTTATTTTTCTTGTGTACAAAATTACTGTGTCCAAAATTCCTGTGTCGAAATGAACCGTGTCCATTTGAAACGTGTACATTATTTTGTGTCCATTTGCACCATGTCCATTTGCACTGTGTCCAATTGTGTTCAAGTGAACCACTCCTATTTCAGCAATTGTCCGTCAAGTCCATTGACTGAATAAATCCATTGCAATTGACGTTTAGCAATTGCAATAGATTTATTTAGTGATGAGGAATTGGGTTTTATGGTTTAATTTTAGATAAAGACGAAACTAAAAGAAATAAAGAAAAGAAATAAAAATAGGTACATTCCATATTTAAAAAAAGAAAACTTGATAGAAAGCATTGGACATTAATTAAAAATTTAAAATTTTCTTTCCAACCATTTTCTTTAAATATCGTATCACTATATTTTGAATGACTCATTATGTATAAAAGCTTATAAACCTTAACATTTTCAATCAATTTTTTTTATCCATGCATCTCTATGTTTAATGTGTAAAAATTCACACTACCAGCATTGACACGTACAGACACGAACCGCCATGGATCGTCAAAGCATTCTTGAAGAGAATGATGATTGACGTTCTATTGACGAAATGTGTCGTGCCTCTATATACATTTTTAAAATATAATTTTATTTATCGGTCCGTAAGAACTAGCACATAATTTGTTCGGTTACTTTTTGAGCTGTTTTTTTTTTTTTCAAAAAAAAAAGCTGGGTGGGTACTAGCACTTCACTATAGTTTTTCTATTAGTCAAGGACTGTTACAAGTATAAGTATCGTTTCAATCTGCTTTCCGGTCCATGTGCTTTCTTTTTGTTAGATGGCGTTTTCTAGAGCTTTACAGTGCTTCATATTTTTTAAGTGAAATTTTGAAAAATTATGAAAAAATTGGTTAAAAATTTTTACCAGGAGAGAAATCAAATAGATAAAATTTATAAATAGTGAAAGTTTTTATAATATCATATTCTTGTTACATTAATCGCATTTTAATTGTCTATGTATTTTGTATATCAAGTGTCTTTTTTTATTAAATAGATTGTTCGATAGAGGTGAAACAGAGACAGCGATGCAACAAGTTCGTCATTTGTTGGATTCTCAAGGACCCAATTTGGAACAGTCAGTGCGTCGTGGCGATCTGTTTGCAGCAATTACACAACATTATGTCAATATAGGGGACACTGAGAAAGCTTGGGCAACCATAGAAGAATTAAAACGCCTAGTGCCAGAAATCAATTTGACTTATTACTTTAACGTAAATCTTTTAGAAACGTTGGGCTATATTAAAACAAAAGTACATCGACAGGATAGTTCTGACAAGGAAGATGGAATCGAAGAACTTTTGGGAGAATAAAGTTTTATTTACTGTGTAATTGTATTTTTTTCTTGCGCAAATGATCATAATTAAATTTACATCTTAATTAAAAGTCATTATAATTATATCCGGGAAAAACGAATTAGATGCTGAGATATGACTATTTGATTCATCAGATTTGACCAGATTTGAAAATTGTCTATCTGGGCATCAATCGTGTAATTTTATTTGAAAATCTTTATCTGAATATTCTTTTTATTTTTCATTTTTTACTTTACTAATTTCTGAACTTTTTTATGATCAAAAACAATTTACAGAATTAGTTATGTTGATAAGTTTTTATTTTTCTGTTAGCACATTTGATGGAAACATTTACGTGAAAAGTTTCATATTTCCACGTTTCATTGAGTTACACGTGAAACTTTTCACTTTTCACCTTAGGGTAAAAGTTATACGATTGATGCCCTGGGGTTGAATATGTAGTAAATTTTGCGTAACACGGTCGAAGCAGTCATCTTCTTTAAATAATCTACAAGTAATGAGGGTGAAAGGTCAAGGTGAAAGGTACAAGTACGACAGTTTTTGACACTCTACAATCTATAACACTTTGTTGCTTTTGCGAACCTAACCTAATCTTTTTTTTTTAATACTAGGGAAAATGCGTTACGCATTCCTCTACCGATGGGGAAGATATGTGGGACTCGGGGAATTTGAGAGACTCCCCAATAGCCACTAAGAACTCTAGTATGGCCGTCTACCGGTACTATAGGCCGAAGTTTTCCCGCTCCCGCTCCTCCTTCCGCGAGATCACCTCCTCGCAGAAGGAGGACACGGCCTCCCAATTCTCCTCACCGCCGAGCATCTTTCGTACGACGCTCGGCAGCGAGAGATCGTCGATGCCTAAGGCATCTACAAAGACCCGACGCTTATCCGCCCACGCCGGACATATCTCCAGCGTGTGCTGCGCCGAGTCCTCGTCCGCCCCACAGTGGTGACACCTCGCTGTCGACTTGTGCCCCATCTTGTTATGTAGGTACTCACCGAAGCACCCGTGTCCGGTGAGCACCTGCGTCATTCTATAGGAGAGCGTCCCATGCCGGCGATCCAGCCATTCTGAGAGAATCCGCCGGATCTTTTTATTACATATTCTTGTAGCTTACCTTGAGAGCTTACTAAAACACTATAATGAAGTGTTTTTTTTCGTTAGATATTTTTCGAGTTATAAAAATGCGATATAAAGAGGTCATATTTAACAACTTAAACTTTCGCCTAGGGATTTTTAAAGTAGGGTCTTTGCCCTTTAATTTTAAAAAAAGTTCATGTAATTTGGATAATTTTTTACAAAGTTATGTTACTTTGAAGATTGTCTAAAAATTCGGTCAAAATTTTGTCACGGTTTTTTTGGGCCACATACGTTGTATATACGTTGTATATGCGTGCGTGTATAATGTTAAACGTACATAATGTCATTACGCTTTCGATGGTAAAAAAATTGTTACTTGAAGTAACTATTACTTTAGTATGTAAGTTAGATTATAAGAAAGTGATTTTGTATTAAAGCAAATTATTCGGTTTAGTGGCGCCAAGTTTTTGTAGTAAAATATTTATTACAACAAAATTACTTTTTTTAAAAGAAGGTATAAAAAATCGAAAAATGTTAGCAGGCGAATTAATCTTTTTTAACCAGTTTTCCAGTTAAGAGGATGCTAAAGCCGTGTGTTTTACCGACAATCTGTATTTATCACTTAATTTCGAACTGAATTTACAGAATTGATAATCCTTTTACACTTTTAAAGTACGTACACAAATGAACCCGGGGACGATTAGATAAAGAACAAAAATGCAAAAAATTTTTTAAAGTTTATTTGTTCATAAAAATATTTGCTTCAGAATACAAGTTATGTAGCTTATACGTACAAATGAATGGTGTTCCCGGGTTTGGAATAGATTGAGGAATAAGATTATAATCGTCAAATTACGATTACAAGCCGTACAAAAAAGATATTTTAAAAATAGAAGCGCTTAAATGAATAAAATTTTTGATCACATAAATATGTTTTTTTACGGCTTGTAAACGTAATTTGACAAATATAGTCTTATTCCTTCTATTCCAAACTGCGAGACACCATTTATTTGTAAGTATAAGCTATATAACTTGTATTTTAAAGCAATTTTTTTCATGAACAAGGATAAATAATGACTCTGCATTATCGACCTCAATCAAGTTTGATGGGCAGTTTAGCATCCTCTTAACGCTTTTTCCAACCAGTTTTTGAATTAACGCTCTTTTCAATCGGTTTTTGCATTAACGCCTTTTTCAACCGGCTTCCGAGTTAACACCCTTTTATCCGGAAGCGACGATAAAAGCTGATTAAAGCGAAACCGTTACCACACATGTATATAAAGATGTATTTGTAGAAATAAAAATAAATCACCCATTGTAATGGTATATCTACACAAACTTGCATAAGCGCACAAGCATACCCTTATGAAAAAGTAATACTGGTTTTAATACTTAAAAAAGTATTGGTGAAGTACTGGAGACATAAATACTCAAAGTACTACTAAATTCGACCATACTGATCTTCGAAGTACTAACGTAGCTTGTACTTCGTCAGTACTCCTCAGTACTCATCCAATACTCATTCACCACTCATTAAGTACTCTCTCCAATACTCATCCTAATACTCGTCTAGTACTCCTTCCAGTACTCTTGTAGTACTTAGTATATGTAGTGAATATTAACGTAGTATAGGTGCAGTACTAGTGTAGTACTACCCAAGTAGAACAAAAGAATATAACATATCAAAATGATGTCATTTTGACATCTTTTATATGATTATTTGTTCTACTTGGGTAGCGTAGTATTCGTGTAGCAATAACTAAGCATATAATTAAACTACGCTGACATAACACTCGCAAATATTTACATAAATATCGTAAATATTCATAAATATTTTTATAATATTTACGATAAATATTTATGATTTATTTGTTCAATCTAAGATCACAAAAATATTTATGAAATATTTTGGTTAATATTTATAAAATATTCAAACAATTATTATAAATATTTTGCAAATATTTGATAAATATTGTGTGCTGTCCGGGAGTTAATCCGAATTCGTACTATAATTTTATATTTGCATTATAATTTTGCTTATAAGTTTTTATACAGTGTTGTAAAACAACGTGTACAATTTTTTTTTATTTAGACTTCACAAATGTTTTCAATTTATTATACAAAATATACTAAATAGATCTTAAAGTTAATTATTCAGTTTATTAAAATTTTGGTATTGGTTTTTAATTATGTAAGATTAAATTATATAAACAAATATTTGAAAAGAATCAGATAGCATAAGTAATATGTTATAAGAATGTAGATATTGCCTTAAGTATTTATAAAATTAATGTTAAAAATTTTAGAATACTGACGAGTGTTATATATTGTTTCCCGCGCTGATAGTACTCCGAGTATTAATGTGATAAAGTACTGATACCACTTCAATACTTTGAAGTACTAATGAATATTATTGCTTCTAGTACTGCCAGTACTGTAAGCACTAATAGGCACAGTACTGACCATTCTGCAATATGAGTATTAATTTACTAATACTCTAAGTACTAATCTAACACTAAATACTAATCGGTATTATGGAGGAAAGGAGCTTACGCTCCGATTTGGCTGTACTTTCAATATTTTGTGTATTTTGGTGCGTAGAATACGAATCAGCAAGAAAAAAGTGTTGTTCTCAACTAGGAAAAAAGTTATTAAGCACTAAAGTTGACAGTTGCGTGGATAGGATTTCTGTCATATCGACATGATGCATACCATATCTGACCATACGGGAGCGTTTTAGATGCGCACAGTAATAAACGGACACAGCAGGCTGAGTGAAACGGACACAGTAACAAACGGACACAGACCAAACGGACACAGTAACAAACGGACACAGACCAAATGCGCACAGAGCGAAACGGACACAGACCAAATGCGCACACTGCACATGCGCACACTGTACGTGCGCACGGACCAAATGCAATCAGAGTAACAATACAAGCAGAGTAAAGTCCACATAGGTTAGCGACTTGGACGGGGTGGGTGCGGGAGGGGGGCCAAAAGCCCCCTTTGCACCCCCCGCCGTGTGTGTGTGTGTGTGTGTGTGTGTGTGTGTGTGTGTGTGTGTGTGTGTGTGTGTGTGTGTGTGTGTGTGTGTGTGTGTGTGTGTGTGTGTGTGTGCGTGCGTACGTGCAAAGCATTCACTGCATCACATGGGTTTGCGACTTTCCGTGTATACATTTGGTCCGTGCGCATGTGCAGTGTGCGCATTTGGTCTGTGTCCGTTTTGCACTGTGTCCGTTTCGCTTTGTGCGCATTTGGTCTGTGTCCGTTTCGCACTGTGTCCGTTTCGCTTTGTGTGCATTTGGTCTGTGTCCGTTTCGCACTGTGTCCGTTTCGCTCTGTGCGCATTTGGTCTGTGTCCGTTTGTTACTGTGTCCGTTTCACACTGTGTCCGTTTGTTACTGTGTCCGTTTATTACTGTGTCCGTTTGGTCTGTGTCCGTTTCACTCAGCTTGCTGTGTCCGTTTATTACTGTGCGCATCTGGGACTCACTCGACCATACGTATTTGACTCAAAGCAAGGTATTTTCTGCTTTAACAAAACTTTTTTGTTAAAGCAGAGAATACTTTGTTTCGCGCGAAACAAGATCGTTTTCTTCAGTATTAATTTAATATATTCTCTAAAAATGCGTGGGCGGGGAAGGGGCTTTGCCCCTCCCCCTGCACTCTCTCATCGTAATTTTTTCTAACTTAACCCACACATTTTAAAATTGATATTTGGTTAATGTGAAAACATTGGAAACGAACAGCGTGGAAAGTCGCAAACCTATGTGGTACTGTACAAGCGTGGACGTCGTTTGCTTTATGTAAAGCACTGATATCATGTATCGTATTTATAAAACCTAAAATAAACGACATCCACGCTTCTACAGTACCACATAGGTTTGCGACTTTCCACGCTGTTTATTTTTAATATTTTCGCATTAATCAAATATCGACTTTAAAATGTGTGGGTTAGGTTGAGTGAGGCTCGACAGTTCCTAGTTGCACACATAAGCGATTGGACACAGTAGTATTTTCCGATTGGATACAGATCCGATTGGACACGGACCCGATTGGACACGGACTCAATTGGACACAGACCCGATTGGACACAGACCCGATTGCACATGGACACGATTGCATACCGATCCGATTGCACACGGACCCGATTGCGCACCGACCCGTTTGCACACGGAAGCGATTGCGCACCGACCCGATTGCACACGACGCGTTTGCACACAGACCCGATTGCACACGGACCCGATTGCGCACCGACCCGATTGCACACGGACCCAATTACGCACGATACGATTCCGCATCGCAGAATAATGCAAAAACAACCTGTGGATAGCACAGAAAATTTAGAATAAATTTTTATAAATATTTTACAAATTTATTTTTAAAAAACGTTTTTGTAATTATATAATCGTTTTCATAAAATATTTAGAAATTATTATTAACAATATATAAAAAATGTTTTTAAAATGTACTAAAAAATATTCATGGTATATAAGTTCGAAATATTTTTGTATTTTTGTATAATAGCATAAATATTTATTTTTAATATTTTCATAAATATTTATCATAATTATTTTATACTTGGCAAACTCAGACATAAAAATACATACAAAATATTTATTATAATATTTTTCTTTCTTATACATATTTTATAGTCGCAAACCTATGTGGTGCAGAAAACGCTTTGCGCACACACACACACACACACACACACACACGGGGGGGGGAGGGTGCAAGGGAAGCTTTGCCCCCCTCCAGCACCCACCCCGTCAAAGTCATTAACCCATGTGCTATCTGAAATGCGGAATCGTATTGGGTCCGTGTGCAAACGGATCGGTGCGCAATCGGGTCCGTGTGCAATCGGGTCGGTATGCAATCGGGTTCGTGTGCAAACGGGTCGTGTGCAATCGGGTCGGTGCGCAATCGCTTCCGTGTGCAAACGGGTTGGTGCACAATCGGATCGATATGCAATCGTGTCCGTGTGCAATCGGGTCTGTGTCCAATCGGGTCTGTGTCCAATTGAGTCCGTGTCCAATCGGGTCCGTGTCCAATCGGGTCTGTGTCCAATCGGGAAATACTACTGTGTCCAATCGCTTATGTGCGCAATCGGGACAGTCCCGTTAGGTTAGGTTAGAAAAAATTACGAGGGGGTGCAGGGGGAGAGGCGGAGCCCCTCCCCCGCCCACGCGTTTTCTAAGAATATATTAATTCTTTTTTAATCAAAATATATGGCCACGGGACCATGTTCAGTCGCAACATTTCGTCGATATGACAGATTTCATAACCTGTCAAATAGTGAACAATTAATATCTCGTCTCGCGGGGCAGAGCGACACTTTTTTCTTGCAGATTCATGTTCTACGCACCGAAATACACAAAATAGTGAAATTACAGCCAAATCGGAGCGTAAGCCCCCCTTTCCTCCATAATTGCCGAAGTCTTGGCGATTCCTCAACGGCAGCTCGTTCTTCGGCATTTCGGCGCTTTCCAGACGTCTTCCGGTGGGATAAGGCGTCACGAAAAATACAAATTCGATCTCTCGCAGTCACCGATCTCCGCTGCGCTCTTAAGATAAGGCTTAAAACTTAAATTAAACGAAATACACAGCACACGGAATGACACACGTATAAAACAAAACGCGCCACGTTCTCGCGCTTAATGCCGAGCAAGAGGACGCATGAACCGCGTGGTGAAAACGTGTTTAGATCATTGCGGCCCTTGTGATGAATAACAGCCCACAGCTGTCACGTCTTAACTCCCCCTTCCCCGGAGAGAATCGAGGAGGTTTTGGCTAATAATGAACGTCAATAATCATCCGCCAATCGCTAATTGTAAACGAGTGAGTTCAAGATGCGCACAGTAATAAACGGACAGAGCAGGCTGAGTGAAACGGACACAGATGAAATGCGCACAGACCAAATGCGCACAGACTAAATGTGCACTGACGAAATGCGCACGGACCAAATGCGCACAGTCGCAAACCCATGTGGTGCAGAGAATGTTTTGCGCGCGCGCACACACACACACACACACACACGAGGGGGGAGGTGCAAAGGGGACTTTGCCCCCCCTCCCGCACCCACCCCGTCGGTAGATGTGTCTGAAAAGTTGCAACCCATGTAGTAAGTCTATTAGTTACTGTGTTCGTTTGGTCTGTACGCATTTGATTTGTGTCCGTTTCATTCAGCCTGCTGTGTCCGTTTATTACTGTGCGCATCTGGGACGCTCCCGTATTGATACATTGCAGTACGTAAAACGCAAGAAAGCAGTGGTTAATAGGCGTTCGATAACGCTTGTTTTGCGTGGACGGTGGTTGCCGCTCTGCACCCTGTTGAAACGTCAAATAGAGAAAGATGTTCTGAGTATTCTGATTATCGTCGGACGGTGTTAAATTTCGGTGGAATAGATTTTCCTGTTACTTTGTGAAAAGTAACGAGATTTGAACGTTTGAACAATATTACCGTAAACATTTTTACTTTTAAGAAAAAAAACGGAAAAAATCGTTCGCGTACGTCTTACAGAAAATAAGAGAGACGTTAATTTGTTATATTTACCTGATGTACAACAAATGGATATAATTTGCTCAGGTTCAAAATGGCCGCGCGTAAATTTGACCACGTTCGAAATGGCCACGTTCGGAATGAAATAAGCATTGACGTCTCAAGATCGTGGATGAGTCTTAAATAAGATCAGTCTATGAATTCCGTTCTATGGACGGAATTCGACCGATCTTAAGTTCAAGGATAGTCTTAAATCTAGCTTCGAGCAGACTTGAGACTTAGGCCGGATCTACAATAGATGTAGTAAGCCTTAAGCCATAACTAGTTAACCAATTATATTCAATTATTCTTTTCACATACAATTATAATTGGTCAAATTCTTATGGCATAAGGCTTCCCTAAGAGCAAAAAGTCGACTTAAAGTCGACTTCATCGAAACTTGACTTGGCCTGAAGTCGACTTTTTTAAGGACGAAAGTCGACTTTAAGTCGGCTTATAGACCTAGTTTACACCGAGTACTTGGTACACGTATCAAATAGTAAATAACTAGTGAATGTGTTTAATTGTCTGATCAGCTTAAATTCATTACTTGATACGCGTACCAAGTGCTCGGTGTAAACTAGGGCCCGTATTCAGAACGCGCTAACAAAAATGTTAGCGCGTTGCTATCCAATAGAAAAATATGTTTTTTATAATACAGATTCTTCTATTGGATAACAACGCGCTAGCATTTTTGTTAGCGCGTTCTGAATACGGATCTAGGGCTACATTCCAAAACGTCCTTTCCGAGGAAAATTTTACTCGATGTAATATAGGATACGTTACGTGTACTATATATTTCGAGTAAAATTTTCCTTGGAAACGACGTTTTGGAATGTAGCTTAGGTGTCTATAAGAATTAAGGCACTATAAAAGTGAGTATTCTCACGTCCGCCATTTTTCTTCTAACTAGCATGAAAAATTAGGTATGTTTTATATATACCCACACAGCACGGGGAACTCCCGGGGAGCTCCCGAGGAGCTCACAAAATTTTTCATAAGCTTCATTTAAGCTTCCAAAAAATTCGCACGGAGCTCCCTGGGAGCTGCTATGTCCGCTTTTGAGAGCTCCTTGAGAGCTTCATTTGAGCTCGCAGGGAGTTTATAAATCATGTTTTAAGAGTTTCCTGCGAGCTTCAAAGTAATTCCTGGGAAGCTTTTATACAAGCTTCCTGAGAGCTTCATCTAAGCTCGCAAGGAGTTCAGAAATTATGTTTTAAGAGCTTCAAAATAATTCTCGGGAAATTTCTATATAAGCTTCCCGGGAGCTCTTATGTCCGCTTTTGGGAGCTCCCTGAGAACTTAGATGAAGCTATCAGGGAGCTATCAGGGAGCTATATAGAAGCTTCACGGGAATTATTTTGAAGCTCGCAGGGAGTTCTTAAAACATTATTTCTGAACTCCCTACGAGCTTAAATAAAGCTTTTAGGAAGCTCTCAAAAGCGGACATAGGAGCTGCCGGAAAAAATTTTATTTTTATATTTTCTCAATTTTCGGAAGCTCTCTTTGAGTTGCGAAGGCCCACGAACTCTCTTCGTATAACAAAAACAATATATACTACACTTTGCTGCTAGTGAAGTAGTGTACTAACTGCTAGGTAAGCTGTGAGTGATGGTTTTCTTTTATAAGCCTTTTGGAGTAAATTTTCTCACGAGGAGGAGCGCCGTGCCTTCGCCTAGTGGCGATCTTGCGAATTACTCGCGGCTATATGACTATACATACAGTACATTAATTTACCCGATATGTTCAATCTCTGGGAGTTTGTTTTGTCGAATTTTGTAAACTTCTTGAAAACTCAGCAAAACGAACTCCCTGGGAGCTTGTTTTGTCCAATTTTGTAAACTTCTCGGGAGCTCAGTAAAATGAACTCCCTGGGAGCTTGTTTTGTCGAATTTTGTAAGCTTCCCGGGAGCTCAGCAAAATGAACTCCCTGGGAACTTGTTTTGTCGAATTTTGTAAAGTTCTCGGAAACTCAGCAAAACGAACTCCCTGGGAGCTTGTTTTGTCGAATTTTGTAAGCTTCTCGGAAACTCAGCAAAATGAACTCCCTGGGAGCTTGTTTTGTCGAATTTTGTAAGCTCCCCAGGAGCTCAGCAAATTGAACTCCCTGGGAGCTTGTTTTGTCGAATTTTGTAAGCTTCTCGGGAGCTCAGCAAAATGAACTCCCTGGGAACTTGTTTTGTCGAATTTTGTAAGGTTCTCGGAAACTCAGCAAAACGAACTCCCTGGGAGCTTGTTTTGTCGAATTTTGTAAGCTCCTCGGGAGCTCAGCAAAATAAACTCCCTGGGAGCTTAATCAAAGCTTTGTGCTGTATGGGTATATACGTCAATAATCCTTGGAAGCACCAAACTTTCCCTGCTCAAAAAATCCGATAGAATCAGATAAGAAAAAGTTCTATCTAATTGAATCGTGTTTTTGGTTCGTAAATATTAGATCGGTTATCTGAAATATACGATAGGCTTATATTTCTGTATCGTATTTTTCATATAGTTACCTATCGGTTTTAATCAATTTCTATCATCATGTTTTATATAAATTAATCGTATTCTATCGTGTTTTTGGTTCGTAAATATTAGATTGGTTATCTGAAATATACAATAGGCTTTCTACATTTCTGTATCGTATTTTTTGTATAGATTACCTATCGTTTTTAATCAATTTCTATCGTCATGTTTTATATAAATTAATCGTATTCTATCGTGTTTTTGGTTCGCAAATATTAGATTGCTTATCTGAAACTTATGATAGACTTTTTATCTTTCTGTATCATATTTTTCGTATAGATTACCTATCGTAAATCTAGTTCAAAAAATGTAAACGTTTTACTTTTCTTGTACAGAATCGTTTACTCAATTAAAATGAGTAAATTATAAAAGTAATGTGGCAGTCGTCTTCCACATCGTCCTCTCGTAGCGAAAGAAACTGATTATTGCTTGTCTTAATCGTGTTGTGGGTGGTCTTTATATAGCGGGTCGGCTGCATTTGACTCACGAGAGAGTAATCGCCTACCAGCCTATCGGCGGCACCGCGTACTAACTAAAAAGTTGGATAGAAAATGATAGAAACATATAGAAATTTGATAGAAAATTTATAAATTCTATCGTTCTTTATCGTATCTCAATTAAACGATTAAAACTTTATCTGAATATGGATACTTTCCTATATGATCTTACCTAATTATCTTACTGAATAGAAAAATGACGATTTAAAGTCTATACAAATTAATCTGAAATGGTCGATATATGTTTCTATCAAATATATGTTATGGAACAATTAAACGATTAAAACTTTATCTGAATATGGATACTTTCTTATATGATCTTACCTAATTATCTTACTGAATAGAAAAATGACGATTTAAAGTCTATACAAATTAATCTGAAATTGTCGATATATGTTTCTATCAAATATATGTTATGGAACAATAATCGTTTTCTATCGTTGTCTTTATAATAGGACCCAGTGAACAATACGTTATCAAAAAGGTCTCTAAATGATATCTTGTTTCTGAAAATGATAACATAAAGAGACTTCTAAAAGATAACATAATGATGTCAGAATGTTAACCAATGCGCCGTTTTTTGAGAATAGAAAGATATCATAAAACTGATATCTAAAAGATTTCTTAAATCGGATATCTAAAAAATTTCTTAAATCGGATATCTAAAAAAATTCTTAAATCGGATATCTAATAGATTTCTTAAATCAGATATTTTTAAACTGCAACTAAAGATAAAAAAATAAAATAAAAATTTATTTTTTAAAAATTATTTTTATTAACAGTAACATACTAAATTTAGGACAAATTTTTATTGATTAATTAAATTTAAATTAAATTATTTTATTCTTACTTGGCGCTGGTAGGTTTGAACCCGGAACCTTAGGATGACGAACCTTGTACTCTATCTGCTATGCCAATTTGACTTATCGATATGGGTACTTGTTATTGTCTTATACATATAATACTAATATGGTATAAACTGACGCAATTATATTATTTTTTATAAAAGCAATTAAATTTTGCAAAACATTAGAAATAAATAGCGTTAATTTATTTACTTATTAATTTCATATTGTTAAATTTATCTTTTTTCATAGCCTTAATAATTTGATGGAAATTGCGATCTATTTTTAGCATTAATAGTTTGAAGCGTTCAAATGGTTAATTAGATGATTTTTATTATTCTGTTTTTGTTTAGTACATGATAAATTTAGATTTTGTGCATTTTTTGTGCACAGTAATTGTAGGCAAACCGTTATTTTTGAAAACATTATCTTTATGATAATTTTTAAATAATATCAAATGGATTTCTCATTTAAGATATTATAATGTTATCTAATTTATGAGTCAACTACAACGCGCATGGACGGCTCAAAAATTGGACAGCATTGTGATATCTTTTATGAGACATCAAGCTGATATCATTTAGCTGATGTTATAAAGATAACATTTTCAAGAAACTTAAATGAGACTCTTCAATTAGATATCTCAAAGACCTCTTAGTGTTGTCTGACTTCTGAGTCAACTACGACGCGCATGGACGGCTCAAAAATCGGACAGCATTGTGATATCTTTTATGAGACATCAGGCTGATATCATTTAACTGATACTATAAAGATAACATTTTCAAGAAACTTAAATGAGACTCTTCAATTAGATATCTCAAAGACCTCTTAGTGTTGTCTGATTTCTGAGTCAATTACGACGCGCATGGACGGCTCAAAAATCGGACAGCATTGTGATATCTTTTATGAGACATCAAGCTGATATCATTTAGCTGATGCTATAAAGATAACATTTTCAAGAAACTTAAATGAGACTCTTCAATTAGATATCTCAAAGACCTCTTAGTGTTGTCTGATTTCTGAGTCAACTACGACGCGCATGGACGGCTCAAAAATCGGACAGCATTGTGATATCTTTTATGAGATACCAAGCTGATATTATTTAACTGATGTCATAAGGATAACATTTTCAAGAAACTTAAGTAAGACTCTTCAATGAGATATCTTAAAGACCTCTCTTAGTAGACGTCTCTGGTAAATGTTACCATTTTGACATCATTTCCAAGATATCTAAATGTTTTCTTAAAAAAGTTCTCTTAAAGTTTTCATTCTGACACGCGTGTTGTCTGGGGAGATATTTCAAGGAGGAACAATTATCACAGGCACACAAAAAAAGTGATCCGGCGGACCAGACTAGTCAATCCTTATGTATTTCGACTCGCTGAATCCGAATTTAAGGTCAAAATTGCAAAGTTAGCTCGTATTTTCTAACCTCAAAAAAATTTTTTTTTAATGTTGGTCTGGCGGACCAGACTATATAATCAGTCAATCCTTATGTATTTTGACCCGCTGAATCCAAATCCAAGGTCAGAATTACTAAATTTGACTTTAAATCGTCATTTTTTCTAACCTCAAAAAAACTTTTTTTTAAATGTTGGTCCGGCGGACCAAAGTAGTCTATTCTTATGTATTTTGGGAGCGTCCCAGATGCGCACAGTAACAAACGGACACCACCAATCAGATTACTGAGTTGGTTAGGGTTAGGATGAATTTATAGAATTTGATTGGTGGTGTCCGTTTGTTACTGTGCGCATCTGGGACTCACTCTGTATTTTGACCCGCTGAATCCAAATCCAAGGTCAGAATTATTAAATTTGCTTATTTTTCCTAACCTCAAAAAAAATTTTTTTTAATGTTGATCCGGTGGACCAGAGTAGTTTATCCTTATGTATTTTGACCCGCTGAATCGAAATTCAAGGTCAGAATTGCTGAATTGGCTTATTTTTTTCTAACCTCAAAAGCAGCCTTGTAAAAGCAGCTTGGATCTTAAATGTATAATTCGGAGCGTGCAAGCTTGTGTAAGCACATTATCCGGGGAAAATTCAATACTTATAACAAGTCTGAGCTTCTGTGAATGAATAGCGTAGAAAATTCACTCCCTTTTTCTATTATATTTAAATCTTTTATTCTGACCTTGGATTTGGATTCAGCAGGTCAAAATACATAAGGATTGACTAATTATATAGTCTGGTCCGCCAGACCAACTTAAAAAAAAATTTTTTTTTTTGAGGTTAGGAAATGCGAGCTAACTTTGCAATTTTGACTTTGGATTCGTATTCAGCGGATCAAAATACATAAGGATTGACTAATCTAGTCCATCGGACCAACCTTTATTTTGTGTGTGTTATTTTATAATTCCACCGGACAGAACATTCTGTTGTTCTTTATGGTATCCGAATTAAACGATTAAAACTTTATCTGAATATGGATACTTTCCTATATTATCTTATCTGGTTATCTTATTGAATAAAAAAATTACGACTTAAAGTCTATATAAATTATTCAGATAATTCTATATTCAGATAAAGTTTTAATCGTTTGATTCAGACACGATAAAGAATGATAAAATGTTATGTTCGGCAAAATTGCGAAATAATTTTTCCCTGTTTAAAATATCTCCAATTACCCAGACAGCACCGGATCGTGCGAATATTCTACTTTCATACGGAATGTACTGTGATCGTACCGAATATACGTAAAACATTCATATAACGTCTCAGTAGAAAGTCATTTTGGTATATCCTCAAGATAAACTTAGAATATAGCGACAGAACTTCGCAACTCTTACTGAATGTACTGAGATTATATCTAATATACTCAAAACGTCCGTAAAATATCCTATGATATATCTCATGTATATCTATCACATATTTCCAAAATATCCGCGTAAAATCGAAAGTAAATCATGTCAACGCTATCTGTGATCTGTAACGTTACGCATTTTCGTCTGCCGTGTGACGCAGACACGTGGTAAAGTGTAGGGTGTAAATGTGCGAACACAAACTCACGGACAAAGTGGTTTTCTCAGGAATTACGTCCAGATAACTCTGGTATGCACATCAGATATAATATAATAACGTAAACTATAATAATATATATATATATACTAAATTTAGGACAAATTTTTATTGATTAATTAAATTTAAATTAAATTATTTTATTCTTACTTGCTGCTGGTAGGTTTGAACCCGGAACCTTAGGATGACGAACCTTGTACTCTATCTGCTACGCCAATTTGACTTATCGATATGGATACTTGTTATTGTCTTATACATATAATACCAATATGTTATAAACTGACGCAATTATATTATTTTTTATAAAAGCAATTAAATTTTGCAAAACATTAGAAATAAATAGCATTAATTAATTTATTTATTAATTTCATATTGTTAAATTTATCCATAGTCTTAATAATTTGATGGAAATTGCGATCTATTTTTAGCATTAATAGTTTGAAGCGTTCAAATTGTTAATTAGATGGTTTTTATTATTCTGTTTTTGTTTAGTACATGATAAATTTAGATTTTGTGCATTTTTTGTGCACAGTAATTGTAGGCAAACCGTTATTTTTGAAAACATTATCTTTATGATAATTTTTAAATAATATCAAATGGATTTCTCATTTAAGATATTATAATGTTATCTAATTTATGAGTCAACCACAACGCGCATAGACGGCTCAAAAATCGGACAGCATTGTGATATCTTTTATGAGACATCAAGCTGGTATCATTTAGCTGATGCTATAAAGATAACATTTTCAAGAAACTTAAATGAGACTTTTCAATTAGATATCTCAAAGACCTCTTAGTGTTGTCTGATTTCTGAGTCAACTACGACGCGCATGGACGGCTCAAAAATCGGACAGCATTGTGATATCTTTTATGAGATACCAAGCTGATATCATCCCAGATAGCCAAATCTGCCGAGAGCACGAACTGAAAAATTTTGACACATATTATGCTGGCAAAAGTTGGACAGCAAGCAATTACAGTTTGCCGTTTCAACTAACATTAACAGAAACACGACAAAAATCGAGTAGACTTTGCGTCACAATGTACCCTCAAAAATGCAGCAAAAGTACAACAAAAATTAAAGACATTAACAAAACAAAAATCAGACATTGTGTGTTGACACAATATATCACTAAAAATTAAATAAAAAAACAGATATGTCATGATGTCACATTAAATTAATAAAATGTAGCTAGAAATTTGACATATTTGCTATCAGGCTGCGATACCAGAAACTTGGCGAAAATACAGCACGATGTATCACATGAAGTACTGACAGCAAAAATGCAGCAGAAATCGAGCAGAGCCTGCCGTCATGACATGACGGCGAAAACGCGGCAGATATAGAACGCGAGTTTGCTACATCAGATGTGTGATGACTTCTGCACACAGGACGCGGCAAAGCGGCATCGCGGTGGCCAATCACCGTCTTGCTTTTCTGATAATACATATATGTATTTAATAAAAAAGCAAGACGGTGATTGGCCACCGCGATGCCGCTTTGCCGCGTCCTGTGTGCAGGAGCCATGAATCCTCTATAATAAATGATTTTAGTGAGTGGGCGGTAGTAAGGTTGATCGCCCGACGTGTCTCCCGTCGAATCCCACACTTCCCGGACCTGATCCTCCCAGAAGTCTTCTCAAAGATTTCTACCTTCATATAAAAAAAAGTTCAAATTGGACGGTTCTTGCATGTGATATCTTGGGTTTAATTAACTCTCTGCAGTCAGTCGAAAACGCCACATTTAAATTTAAGTATATAATCATAAAATATATAATTCGTAATGTATATGTAAATTAGATATCATTAAATTTATAAAATTATATAATGTAAATTAAATGTAATAATAATATTAATAAACATATGTACATTGCATACATTAATTATTTATTTTACTAATTAAAAATTATTAATAATACGTCATATCGTGTTAAATTTTTGCTATATTTTTCCGATTACTTGTGACGACAGCTTGGTGCTCGATTTCTGCTATGTTTTTGCCGTCACAACCGATAAAGCAGATCACGTTCTATATCTGCTGCGTTTTCGCCGGCATGTCATGACGGCAGGCTCTGCTCGATTTCTGCTGCATTTTTGCTGTCAGTACTTCATGTGACACATCGTGCTGTATCTTCGCCGCGTTTCTGGTGTCGCAGCGTGATAGCATTTCATGCTTCGTTTTTGCTGTCTTTCTGCGTTTAGAGTTTAATTTGTCAGATTGTGTTCGATATTTACTATGAATTTGCTGTCATGTTATGGTAACAGATGATATTCGATTTTTGCTGTATTTCTATCAATATTTTCTGTTGATAATCTATGCTGTTAGAAACTAAGCTTAATGAGGAAGCAGCAGATTGAAATCTGCTGCGATATCATGCTCGAGTTTGCTGGCATATTGCCGGCAAGCTGCTAGCATTTTGCTTGCTGGGATTTAACTGATGTCATAAGGATAACATTTTCAAGAAACTTAAGTAAGACTTTTCAATGAGATATCTTACCCAGACAGCACATGTAGATTATGAGAACGATAATAGGATATTGCGAAAGTATATTGCAATATTCGTATAATATTAGAGATACGTCTGTGATATGGCGAGTATATACTCATAACGTACTATGTCCGCGTTGCCTTATCCCATAGAATTTCGCTGGCAGTTTATGAGAATATACCGAATATATCTTAAGAATGTTATACGTATGTCTAAAGTATATCTTCAGTATATTCACAATATGTCTACAGTATGTTCACATTATATGGGCTCATGCATAATGAGAGGAATAAGGAACAAGGAATTAAACATACAGAATTAGCAAGAAGAAATAAGAAGAGGAATTAATCATTTCGCACATCAGGAAGCTATCGCAAAAAATGAAGCGTAATATCTGTTGAATACGCTGGGGTGCTTTGGGAAATTATGCTCAGATAATTGTAGGTTATAACCTAAATAATATATGTATATATACAATATATATATATTATTATAGTTTACGTTACTATATTATATCTTATGTACATACCAGAGTTATCTGGGCGTAATTCCTGAGAAAACCACGTGAGTTCGTGTTCGCACGTTCACACCCTACACTTCACCACGTGTCTGCATCACACGGCAGACGAAAATGCGTAACGTTACAGATCATAGATAGCGTTGACATGATTCACTTTCGATATTACGCGGATATTTTGGAAATATGTGATAGATATACATGAGATATATCATAGGATATTTTACGGATGTTTTGAGTATATTAGATATAATCTCAGTATATTCAGTAGGAGTTGCGAAGTTCAGTCGCTATATTCTAAGTTTATCTTGAGGATATATCAAAATGACATTCTACTGAGACGTTATATGAATGTTTTACGTATATTCGGTATGATCACAGTACATTACGTATGAGAGTATAATATTCGTACAATATCTGGTGCTGTCTGGGTAAAGACTTCTCTTAGTAGACGTCTCTGGTAAATGTTACCATTTTGACATCATTTCCAAGATATCTGGGTATATATATATATATATATATATATATATTATTTAGGTTATAACCTTCCCAGACAACACGCTTGTTAGAATGAAAACTTTAAGAGAACTTTTTTAAGAAAACATTTAGATATCTTGGAAATGATGTCAAAATGGTAACATTTACCAGAGACGTCTACTAAGAAAGGTCTTTAAGATATCTCATTGAAGAGTCTTACTTAAGTTTCTTGAAAATGTTATCCTTATGACATCAGTTAAATGATATCAGCTTGGTATCTCATAAAAGATATCACAATGCTGTCCGATTTTTGAGCCGTCCATGCGCGTTGTAGTTGACTCAGAAATCAAACAACACTAAGAGGTCTTTGAGATATTTAATTGAAGAGTCTCATTTAAGTTTCTTGAAAATGTTATCTTTATAGCATCAGGTAAATGATATCAGCTTGATGTCTCATAAAAGATATCACAATGCTGTCCGATTTTTGAGCCGTCCATGCGCGTCGTAGTTGACTCAGAAATCAGACAACACTAAGAGGTCTTTGAGATATCTAATTGAAGAGTCTCATTTAAGTTTCTTGAAAATGTTATCTTTATAACATTAGCTAAATGATATATCAGCTTGATGTCTCATAAAAGATATCACAATGCTGTCCGATTTTTGAGCCGTCAATGCGCGTCGTAGTTGACTCAGAAATCAGACAACACTAAGAGGTCTTTGAGATATCTAATTGAAGAGTCTCATTTAAGTTTCTTGAAAATGTTATCTTTATAACATTAGCTAAATGATATCAGCTTGATGTCTCATAAAAGATATCACAATGCTGTCCGATTTTTGAGCCGTCCATGCGCGTTGTAGTTGACTCATAAATTAGATAACATTATAATATTTTAAATGAGAAATCCATTTGATATTATTTAAAAATTATTATAAAGATAATGTTTTCAAAAATAACGGTTTGCCTACAATTACTGTGCACAAAAAATGCACAAAATCTAAATTTATCATGTACTAAACAAAAACAGAATAACAAAAACCATCTAATTAATCATTTGAACGCTTCAAATTATTAATGCTAAAAATAGATCGCAATTTCCATCAAATTATTAAGACTATGGAAAAAGATAAATTTAACAATATGAAATTAATAAGTAAATAAATTAATGCTATTTATTTCTAATGTTTTGCAAAATTTAATTGCTTTTATAAAAAATAATATAATTGCGTCAGTTTATAACATATTGGTATTATATGTATAAGACAATAACAAGTACCCATATCAATAAGTCAAATTGGCGTAGCAGATAGAGTACAAGGTTCGTCATCCTAAGGTTCCGGGTTCAAACCTACCAACGGCAAGTAAGAATAAAATAATTTAATTTAAATTTAATTAATCAATAAAAATTTGTCCTAAATTTAGTATGTTACTGTTGATAAAAATAATTTAAAAAAAAATGAATTTTTATTTTATTTTTTTATCTTTAGTTGCAATTTAAAAATATCTGATTTAAGAAACCTTTTAGATATCCGATTTAAGAAGTTTTTTAGATATCCGATTTAAGAAATTTTTTAGATATCCGATTTAAGAAATCTTTTAGATATCAGTTTTATGATATCTTTCTGTTCTCAAAAAACGGCGCGTTGGTTAACATTCTGACATCATGTTATCTTTTAGAAGTCTCTTTATGTTATTATTTTCAGAAACAAGATATCTTTTAGAGATCTTTTTGACAACGTATTGTTCACTAGGTTACTACAATTATCTGAGCATAATTTCCCAAAGCACCCCAGCGTATTCAACAGATATTACACTTCATTTCTCGCGATAGCTTCCTGACGTGCGAAATAATTAATTCCTCTTCTTCTTTCTTCTTGCTAATTCTGTATGTTTAATTCCTTGTTCCTTATTCCTCTCATTATGCATGAGCCCATATAATGCGAACATACTGTAGACATATTGTGAATATACTGAAGATGTACTTTAGACATACATATAATATTCTTGAGATATATTCGGTATATTTTCACAAACTGCCAGCCAAATTCTATGGGATAAGGCAACGCGGACATAGTACATTATGAGTATATACTCGGCATATCACAGACGTATCTCCAATATTATACGAATATTGCAATATACTTTCACAATATCCTATTATCGTTCTCATAATCTACATGTGCTGTCTGGGTATATAGACAATGATAGAAAACTATTATAGTATATAACATATTTTTAATAAAAACGTATAGGGACAATTTCAGATTAATTTATATAGACTTTATGTCATAATTTTTATATTCAGTAAGATAGCCAGATAAATTGTATAGGAAAGTACTCATATTCAGATAAAGATTTAATCGTTTAATTTAGATACGATAAAATACGATAGAACTTTATGTCCGCCGAAATGGTAATATATTTGATAGAAACGTATTGGAACAATTTCAGATTAATTCATATAGAGTTTTATAGACCTTGAATCGTAAGTTTCATATTTAGTACAATAAGTAGATAAGATCATATAGAAAAATAATCGTATTCAGATAAAGTTTTAATCGTTTATTTCAGATACGATAAGAAACGATAGAACTTTATGTCCGCCGAAATTGGAATACATCTGATAGAAACGTATAGGAACAATTTCACATTAATTCATATAGTCTTATAGACCTTGAATCGTAATTTTCATATTCAGTACGATAAAAGTAGATAGGATCATATAGAAAAGTAGTCGTATTCAGATAAAGTTTTAATCGTTTATTTCAGATACGATAAGAAACGATAGAATTTTATAACTTTTCTATCTGGCAGGAAATCTAGTGTCCGATAGAAACGATAGATTCAGATAAAATCATATTAAATTTCTATCAAATTTCTATACGTTTCTATCAGTTTCTATCGTACTTTTTGAACAGGGTTATGCGACAATGAAACGAAGACACGATATTTATGATCTTGAGACTGTAAAGGTTATTGCGATATATTATATATGTAAAACATTACCCAGCGGGAAACGATAATGAATTCGACATCAATTCGACGTCGAATCGACATCGAAATGATGATTTCGATGTCGGATCGATGTCGATTCGATGTACTATTTCTCACTGGGTATGCTAGTTACTTGCTAGTTTGAAGAAAAATGGCGGACGTGAGAATACCTACCCAGTGAACACATTTTATAGCGGCAATGTAACATTGAAGTTACATCCCGATCAAAAATTTTTCATGTAAAAGTATGTAAAAATCTGTAGAATTATGTATCAAAAATGTCCATGCAAAATTTTACATTGTATATTTTTATTTAATTTTACATATTTTTATGTAATTTTATATAATTTTGATATAATTTTATAGATTTATACATACTCTTGTATAAAAAAAATTTTGCCGGAAAAAAAATTGCTTATTTACAATTATATATAATTACATACCCAGACAACACGCATGTCTAAAAGATATCTTTAAGACGTCTTAAAAGAGACGTCTTTGAGACTTTATTAAAAGACGTCTTTATGACGTCTTAAAATCGTCTTATTTTAGACGTCTCTCTTAAGACGTCTAAAATACGTCTTTTTAAGACATATTCTTTGAGACGCCATTTAGACGTCTTTACGACGTCTGAGAAAGACGTTTTTAAGACGTCGAATGACGCACATAACCAAATTTGCCGTGTGATGCGATCAAGTCGATCGACGTGCTTATCCCGTATCAATTTTTGAACTCTTGCACGTATCGCGTGTGTGTTGGGACGTTTTGTCCCGGTTTGCTGTGTAACGCAGCCGAGTGTGGATACGTTAATACAACACAACTTTTTAACTCTCGTACGTATCGCGTGTGTAGGCTGTTATTGGAAATAATTAACCTTTCTGACAACATTTCTGACAACAGTTTTTGACAATTAATAAACCGGACGATAATAGTGTTGCGCTTAAGTTGCTGTAAAATATGTGACTGAATCCAGTATCTTTGTAAAATTCTGTAATTTCCAATCACGAAAACATGAAATAAAATTGAAATATATAATATAAAATTTTTTATTTATAAAAAAACTTATCTTAATAATAAAATAAAAATAATGAAATATAAATATAAAGTATTTTGTTTAAAATAATAAAAAATAAAAAATAATAAACCTAGCTTTTGGAATCCTTGGTGGAAAAATTTTCTACAAAATTCTAAAAAACTACAAAAATTTACAAAAGTGTGTTTCAAATTTAGCATTTTTCTGTAAAAACTACAAAAAAATGCCAGAATTGGAATACTTTTGTAAATTTTTGTAGTTTTTTAGAATTTTGTAGAAATTTTTTCGCCAGGGATGTCTAAATAATTTTTATATAAGACGTCTCAAAAACGTCATAAATAAAAAAAATTAGACGTCTTTTAGACGTCTTAAAAACGTCTTAAATCGGGTCATAAGACGTCTTAAAGTCGTCTAAAAGACGTCTTTCTGATAGTTTTATAAGACGTCTTATAGAAATATAAGACGTCTTTTAGACGTCTTTAAGACGTCATAATGTTCTCTGGGTATACCCAGATAGCCAAACTTGCCGAGAGCACGAACTGAAAAATTTTGACACATATTATGCTGGCAAAAGTTGGACAGCAAGCAATTACAGTTTCCCGTTTCAACTAACATTAACAGAAACACGACAAAAATCGAGTAGACTTTGCGTCACAATGTGCCCCCAAAAATGCAGCAAAAGTACAACAAAATTTAAAGACATTAACAAAACAAAAATCAGACATTGTGTGTTGACGCAATATATCACTAAAAATTAAATAAAAAAACAGATATGTCATGATGTCACATTAAATTAATAAAATGTAGCTAGAAATTTGACATATTTGCTATCACGCTGCGATACCAGAAACTTGGCGAAAATACAGCACGATGTATCACATGAAGTACTGACAGCAAAAATGCAGCAGAAATCGAGCAGAGCCTGCCGTCATGACATGACGGCGAAAACGCGGCAGGTATAGAACGCGAGTTTGCTACATCAGATCTGTGATGACTTCTGCACACAGGACGCGGCAAAGCGGCATCGCGGTGGCCAATCACCGTCTTGCTTTTTTATTAATACGTATATGTAAGTATACACTCATTTATTGAGTGTCATATCCAAATGTTGACAGCATACTTTCAAATATTCAGTATTCAAATCCAAACTTTGGTACACTCAATCATTGGGTTTATACACACTCAATGTTCGAGTATTAACACTCAATCTTTAGTATAAATACTAAAGATTTGAGCGTATACACCTAAATTTGGGAGTAAACTCCCAAAATCGAGTATTAACACTCAATTTTGAGTATAAACTCTCAAAATTAGAGTGTTTTTTCCGTAAGGGTGTGCTGTTGATAAAAATAATTTTTAAAAAATGAAATTTTTATTTTATTTTATTTTTCTTTGTAACTGTTGTGTGACGGTTAGATAACATGTAATTATAACATGTTATATTGCTGAGTCGAAAATTGTAACTTACATGTAAGTTACGTGTAATTTCTGAGTAACGTTACGTTCTGAGTAAAATTACATTGCTGTTACACTGCTACTATATTATATTGTGTTCACTGGGTACTTTTTTAGTGCTCTATAAGAATCGACTATGGCCGGTATTCATAGTCGATTCTTATATTTAAGATCATCTTAAGTACAGTCGTAAGATGCCATCAACCAATCACAGAGCCGTATTAGCATCTTAAGGAAGCGTTCCCACTGAGCGCGTCACGTGTCGCGTCGTCCTTCGCGCCCAATAAAAACGTCTATTATATTTTATCATAATAAAATGGGACGTTTTGATTGGACGCGAAGGACGACGCGACGCGTGATGCGCTCGGTGGGAACGCTCCCTAAGACATTGCTTGAGACGATCTTGAAATAAGATTCGACTATTGAATAGTTAACACCGAGCTCTTGGTACGCGTATAAAGTAGTGAATTTAAGCTGATCAGCTAATGATTAAACACGTTTACTAGTTATTTACTATTTGTTACGCGTACCAAGTGCTCGGTGTAAACTAGGTCTGTGAATACCGGCCTTAGGCTGGTATTCATAGTCGAATCTTAGGGCCACCGCACAAAATTTTTAAAATTTAACTTAAATCAACGCACAAAGAAATTCTTAACGTAAGAACTTAAGAACTTACGTTAAAAGTTTCTTTGTGCGTTGATGTAAGGTTAATTTTAAGTACAAACTTAGGTTTATGGAGCACTTAACGTAACGTAACGTGTTACGAAAAAGCTTATGCGGTGGCTCTTATTTCAAGATCGTCTCAAGCAATATCTTAAGATGCTAATACAGCTCTGTGATTGGCTGATGACATCTTAAGACAATACTTAAGATGATCTTAAATATAAGATCCGACTATGAATACTGGCCTTAGATTCTTCTTTGGCCGGAATTCATAGTCGAATCTTATTCAAGTTCCAGCTTAAGCACGATCTTGAGACGTCAATGCTGTTATTTCATTGGTTAAGTAAATCTCAAGTCGGCTCGAAGCTAGACTTAAAGGGCCATCTACAATGGAGTGTTTTAGCCGTAACAGCACTAAAACTACGGCAATGTTGTCTAGAATAAAAACGACGTAGCAATAACATACAAGCCGGCCATCAAAGAAAGGCGACCAAAAACTAATCCCGAATGCCCCAACGCTCATCGTAAGCACGCAATGAATTGGCTCAATGTCTGCTGTAGGCTGTAAACAGTAAAGCAATACGAAGTGGAGACATTTTCTACGACTACTGCTACGGCCTACGACTCTCCATTGTAGATGGCCCTTAAGACAATGCTTGAGCTTAAGATCGGTCCTATGAATCCCGTCCTTTGATTGGAACGCAGTCTGAATTTACAGCCATATTGCTTTTTAGTTTCGCAAAACCGAAGCGGATAATCGAGAGGCGCTACAAACGCTGGAAACGTGAGAACAACAGAAGTTTACCTTTACCAACCCATAGTGGCCATAGTTAGTGGTACCAGTTAGTACTCAATGTATGTTCTCTGGGTTAGTATTTGCTGCACTCTTCCATGTTAGGAAGAGGTTAGTACCGGTTGTGATTCAGTTCAAGTTTGAATATTAAAAAGTAAAGTGAATGTCGCGATGCGGTTCTGAAAGTATACAAACTAAATGAATAAGAAATTATTGGAACGAGTCGTGGTGAGTACTGATCACTTGATTATTATTCAATATTTTTGTACAAACACGACGAATACATCAAATCATTCCATCAATGTGACAGGCGTCATGTTTTCCAATTCGTTGCTAGCAACACAATAACAGTCAATAACAGTTCAAACAACATGATAATTTGGCACATAGACTCGAAAAACAATTTGTCCCTTAATTTCTCTCGCCAAAATTATCATTTTAGTAAACAGTTTGATATATTTAACGACCTTGTAACAATATTTTCGAGTCTGTTATTGAAAAATATTCCGTTTATTCTTCTGCATTATATTTTTTTATCTTTCACTGTTCTTAATTTTTCGAGGTTCACACGCAAGCGATACTCATGTAGATATATAATATGTTCGAATAGATTATTTTTTAAAACTTTTTAAAACTACTTTAATCCATGTTCTGAACTTAAAAAGCTAAATTTTACAATATCAATGCTATATTTATTATTATCTTAAAAATTATAGTTTTATATATTTTCCTATTTTGTAACTTATTTCCAATTCATATTTGCAAACATCTTTTAACGAGATACATGTAAATGTATCTGTTTAACAGAGTAAAGTAAATTAATAATATTTTTAAAGTAAATTAAGTTAAAGTTAATGACTTATAAAATTAATTTAGTTATATTAAAAATTATACAAAACTTAATGTGATTAAAAGTTTTATTAAGATTTTATTAACTTAAAAATTGATTTAAAAAATTATCATATTAAATTAAAATGTCATAATGTTTTAAAGTTGGTTTACAATTATAATTAAAAGAATTCTCAATACAATCATTATAGAGATTATCAAAATAAATAATTAAATTTAATCTTTTATTTGTAAATTGAGCTCATATGAAGTAACGAATAAATATTGTTTTTTGTATGTGGAAATATACTTTCTTCTTTTATAATTTTTTTATAAATAAATTTTTGATTTTGTAAATAATTAATAAATTAAAGTTTATTGCTTAAAAATAACTAAAGTTAACTTGTTTAAAATTAACTGTTTTAAATTAAAAAATTTTTGAATTTTATTATTATTGCACTTTTTAACTACAATCTAGTTTTTTAAGCACACAAAGTATATATTGAAATTAAAAAATGACAATAAAAAGATTTGTTTTTTTAAACACTTTTAGTTAAAACAAGTTAATAATTAAAAAAAGAATTTTTTGTTACCCATTAATACTCATATTGCATAATTATGTTCAAAATCAGAAAGCGTGAAAACCAAACCAGCTTGTCTTTCATAGAAAGTATATTAAATTGAAGAGAAATCATTGAAACTATGTTCAAATGTTAAATTTTTATAAAAGTTTATTACATCTTATTTATTACAGCTGTAACGTTATACTGAATCTTATCTTGATTTATTGTTTGTAATTTTGAACATTTAATGTAAATTGTGCAAATAACATTAAGAAGATACAATATATAAATAAAATATTTACCTGTTTTATACATCGATAAAGGTGGCACAGTCATTTTAGCACAACCAAAAAGAAATTTACAGAAATGTTTGTAATTTGTGGTTAATTGATTTCTATATTTTGTTCCAGTTATATTGAAAAAACTGCTGATTTATGAGCAGTTAAGAGAGAAAAAAAATAAATTTTTGTAATTTTTTTAAAATTAAGTGAAATTTATTTACATTTATTTAAAAAGCCTTTACATATGAAAGAACCCTAGGAAAAAATTGTGCAAAAATTACTGCACAAAAAATTGCATGTTTTTGTGCATGAATGTCTGCAGTTTTTACAAATTTTTATATAAAGTTTTCGCCTTTGGAATTTTTCTGCAGAATATTTTGCAAAATTTTATGTAATTTTTTTTGAAGGTAAAAAACTTCAGAAAAAATTACATAAAATTTTGCAAAATATTCTGCAGAAAAATTCTGAAGGCGAAAACTTTCTACAAAAATCGATAAAAATCGACTAAATGTCAAAAAATTAACGTTCTTTGGTGATTTTTACACATCAGTACCACAAAAGTGAGTATTTTGCACACAGTATTATAGAAAAGTATAAAAAATATATGTAAAAGAATTAGACTCTTGCGACTTTGCGCATTGTAAAAGTATTATAAACGACTCTTTCGATGCGAAAGAGAATAGGCCGTAAGAGAGAAAGGGAAAAAGCGAACGCAAACGAGAATAGGTCATTTAAATCCCCCGAGCGTTTGTCTTCGCGAAATCGAATCGATGTAATTGAGAAATTTCCCGAAATTACCGGTGATTTGAGAATAGTTCACAGTCGGATAATAATAAATAGATAATATCGTAATAACTGGATAAAAATATTTAGGGTCGATTGAAAAGATCGAGAATAAGACTGGGGATGAGTAATCGAAAGAAAACAAAAAGAGTCGGTCCGGAGATTTTATAGCGAGTAGTCGTCTGTATTCAGCATGCAATAAATTCGGCTTTCCATCAGATGATTTGGACTTTTCTGGAATCTTCTTTTCTTTCACATAGGGAAAAGGCACCGAATTTGGAACACCACTTTGTTTTTGGACAATATTTCTTAAATAATAGTTAGAAAAACAATGTTGAAAACACCAATATAAAACAAATTAGAAAGTATTTTTTATTAAATGGTATAGTAATTTTTGTACTGTTTCGTATTTTTTAAATAATTGTTTTCGTTACACATGTCAAAAAGGGCATTTGACAAAATGGGCGCCTAATTTGGAATTTGTATACGATCGAAGTATTAATGTTACATTTTATTGCTTTATTATGTATTATACCTTATTATGTATTATATAGTTCTACAGACTCAATGTTATTCTGTTAGGCTTGCTCAAGAAACTGAATCGTGCACATATAACTCGCTTTTGACGAATTTGTTTTTAGAAGATTTTACATAGAAAAGGATATGAATATATGAAATATGTGTTTTTATTTCTTTAATTAACTAAGCAGATCATATTTTTATCGATATTCGTATGGTGCGATGTTTAATTTCCACAAAATAAGGGAGTTAGAATTTAGAAAACTGTTCTAAATTTGGTGTCTTTTCTCTATCCGCTTATTTATATTTACACACCCAGGACTCGTGCAAGTAAAGAAAAAGTAAAATATATTAACTACTAAGTAAAATAAAGGTATAACTAAATTGTATTTGAATTATGGGATTCAGTTTCTGAACGTAGGTAATATAATCTTTGCCTACGTCAAATACATGTACGCATTATGTTAAATATTGAATTTAATTACGTCATTTGAAAGCCATGTTCAAATCCTTCCAGTTACACTAAAGTTAAAAGATTAATATCTGATGTATTAACAGTATGTAAAGAAGTAATTTAGATGGTTATCTCTAAACTTTAACACAAAGTACACAAAATATCGTGAATTCTATAACTTTACATCTAGTTTATAATCGCTTTTTCTCCTCTACTGATATAAAAAACACATTGCACAAATCAATTTTACAACAAATTGTTATAAATAAGTATTTAAATATTTACTGTAAGAAAAAAGTTTTACATGTTTTTTTTACAGATTTTGCCATAGAATTGATTGGTGATACTTGGTGTTGACAATTTTTTATACAGTCAATATTTAATAATTTGTTTATAATTTGTTGCACAATTGATTTTTGCAACACATTTTTTGTCAGTAATGTTTTTATATTTTGATTTTATTTATAGTGATTATTTTAACCATGTTGACTTCTAGCCATAGAACTGAAGGGTCTATTTATTATTTATTATTTTCATAAATACGTTGTTAGTTCTGAATCATGAGAATGAAAGGAATATACATATATTCTCTAAATTATAGTTTATGCAACTTTTAAAAAGCTTTGTATACTTATTTCCATGAAAATTGAATGAAAAACTTTTAATTTGGTTAAAAATAGTCACTATATTTTGCAATTTTAAATTTCATAATTTTGACATTAGAATCGTAATGAGCTACCTGAAAAGATTGGTGTATTTTTATGCAAATTGACCGAAAAAAAAACTTAAATTTAGCCGAAAATAGTCGCCAATTTTTATTTTATTCTGATATCAGAATCATAATCAGCGACTTCAAAAACCTATACATTTTTATATTTCATTTAGTAGAAAAATATGTCCTTTAACTTTTTCAAGGGTGATGGGAAGTATACTTTTCACCCCTCATTTTCTTTGATTTTTTAAATACAACTGAGGTCTGTTACATCGTATGATCGTGAAATAAACTGTTCTATATTTGTTAATATTAATATAATACAATACTAATATTAAAACTATGCACTACTATACTAGTTTTGCATTAATCATGAATTTTACAATTATTAACAAATAAACAATGATGAAAAATTCTCTTTTTTGAATTTTGAATTTTTATATTTGACGTGCGCCATATTAAATCCGCCATTTTGAATTTTTAAATTTTGATCTTGGATTTGATCAATTTTAGAATGATCTAAAACATACAGAAACGACAAGATTTATCCGAACATAATTGTTAGAAAAAATGTGCCCCTGAAGGGGTTAAAGGGTTAAAAATTATTTTGCTTGCTTGATTTTCATACTAAAGTCTTTCTTGATTTGGTTGATCAAAAAATATATAAGTTTTCAATTCATTTCTTATTGTTTATTATAATAAATGGGCTAGCAGAATTCTCTCTTAATTGTGTTTCACCATTTTGTTAGCGCATTTATGTATTACAATAAATAATGATCAACGAATTAAAAATCTGCATATCTTTTGAGCAACCAAATCAAAATTTGGTACTGAAATCAAGCTACTAATTTTGCAAAAGTATTTTATTTTTGTCTCAATAGTTACACTTTTCACTAAATTGTTTAGATTTAGTTAATCGCTGCAGACCGAATGCGTAACTTTATCTACATGCTAGAATATTTATTGGTCCGAGAATTAACTTACTATTATTAAATAACTAAAAACACATCAGAATATAAACGTTTTGAAAAAATTGCACATTTTTTTAGAATGTGTTACAATCACATATTTATCTTTTTTTTTAAATAATAAAAAGTGTTTGTTTTACACCAATTAATTTACCATATTTTGTGCATAAAATATTAACACAACTACAAAAAAGTTGATAAAACATTTTAAATTGTATTCTGACATATTTTGACACGAAGTATAAAATATCTTGTAAACTATTTTTGGATAATTTGACTTTAATAATTTTATATGTGCAGAATAATTAAAAGAATCATATTATATATTAAAACAAAATTTATGTAAATTATGTAATTTCAAGATAAATATTACATTAAAATTTTATGGACATTTTTACCTAGAAAAAATGTATCCATTTAAAGATGTCTCTCTTGAAACAG
Organism: Monomorium pharaonis; assembly: GCF_013373865.1. Classification (NCBI taxonomy): domain Eukaryota; kingdom Metazoa; phylum Arthropoda; class Insecta; order Hymenoptera; family Formicidae; genus Monomorium; species Monomorium pharaonis. Next base: position 18,651,449 of record NC_050471.1, read on the forward strand.
AATAAATTCACTTGAAACATTTTTTCGACTAACAAATAGTTCGGAAGATAACATCTACCTTAATATTTTTTTAATATATACATTAACTAAAAGAATTGCATTAAAAATTATATAATATATATTTAAAGTATAATTCCATATATAATATATATTTAAAATATAATTCCGTTTAATATATTAACATAACTGTAAAATTTTATTTAGAAAAAATAGTGATGAACTTTTATCTTGAAAAATTGATTTTTTTTGAAAATTGAGTTTATTTATCTTTGTCTAAAGACGTCATATAACTTTTGTTTGAAATATTTTTGCCAGATTCAATTTTTGGAATATTATATTGAAACCGTTTAGGATGGGGTACTATATAAATAAAGACAAATGTATGAATAAATAAATGCATCGAATATAAATGCTTTGAAACATTTACATATTTTCTATAATGTTTCAGAGTTTTTGGAAAATTAATATAAGAAAGATATTTAACGATAATAATCAATTAGGTAAAAGTATTAGTGTAAACTGTTGTACCCCTCGTTGTGAGTACGATTTGAGATTGCTGCCAGAGATCTCGCGAGGAAGGTATTTCGTCACATACACCGTTATTTGTCTTGAACACTTTTATTTTTGTATTCAGTTACAATGGGTAGATCGCGACCCCGCAAGGCAGAGTGTCGCGTCTATTAGCTCGTTGTCCACGACCCCGCAAGGCAGAGTGTCGTGGTTATATATTTACAATAAGTTCTCGGCGATACACGACCCCGCAAAGCAGAGTGTCGTGTGTAGTCTTAGTTTGTCTACTTCAGATTGACCCGATCCTCACCTTCTTTCGCCGGTTTATATATCCGATAATTTGGTAGTTGGATCGAAAGAAGAGGAGGATTGCGTGAGGGCGTAAATCGGTCAGTATTCCAAATTATTGCTTAGACAGCAAGTGCTGTCTAAGGAGCATTGCGCTAATTGTCGAGCGGATTGCGCGAAACCTCGCGCGATGCGCTCGATGCTGACTGCAGCTGACCGACTTACGTCATTATGTTACTGACACCTTATCGTTATGAGTGTGTCACTCATAACAAAACGTTGGACTCGTTTATCTTCATAATTTTATTAATCTTACTTTTCGCGTAGGACTGCTTTTAATTTTACACGAAAATAGAAAATACATGAAATATTATTGTTACATTAATTATTGTGTGCGTGTAGTGTAACTATAAATTACATCTAAATTTCTCATGCCGATGAAGAGAGTTGTTTACTTTTTCACATTCTTTTTTTTTGTGGGAAAAAACTTGTAATGAAGTCTAGATGAAAATTTATATGTTCTTATATTGTTGTATGAACAATTCATGTTTCTTATATTGTTAGAAATGTAACATAAGAATACATTAGAAATTACTTTAAATGTAATCGGGTTTTTTATATTTACTTCAAAATGATCTTTATTCCATCTTTGCACAGCTTTTCGATAAATTTAAATTTATTGTTTTAAAATCCAGTTTTTAATAAAGAATGTTTGTGTTTATCTGTTCACCACACGCGTCTATTATTAGATCCTGTACACACGCAACATGTGCACGATATGCAAATGTACACCCGCATGCAACATTGATTTGAAACCTTGAGTATAAGGGTAAGAGATTATCTTGGGAAAGAAGCACATTCAATATTGTTGATTGATGGAATATAAAGCCTAATGGTTGCTTAACATTGAAACTAACAGGATTGATTGCGAAAAGAAGAACATATTCTTCGCGTCATTAATTTTTCTCATTTCCGATTTAGGCATTTCTGGATCGAACGCATACATCTCGTATGTGAGACTATTATATCTTTCAATTTGTTTATCTATAATATTTTTAGGCACTTGCTTTTAGACGTATAAAAAATTAAAGGAGTTAAAAATTTAATAATAAACTAGTAATAGCTAATATTGAATAATAAAATAAGATCGTATTAAATTGATAAAAATATTAATGTACTTTTTAATTAATTATGCGGGATTATTTAATTAATATCTTTGATATTTTTCATGCGGAAATAAATTGGAAGTGGAAAATATTGATGACATCGCAATTGTGAATTGCATATTATGAAAAACTTTCAATTCAATTTGTAGAGTTGCCAGCAGTAAAGAAACAACAATAGAATTCTTGATAATGACTAATCTGGCAATAATTTATTAATAAGAAGAAACAACGTTTCGGTCAGACGCTTTCTGGCACTTTTCAAGTGAATCTAAAATTATAGAGGAACGTACAGTTACCAAGCCAATTTTAACATGGGAATTATCACAAACTTAATCACTTAAGCTTAATAAAACAATATAAAAAAATAGATAAAAATATACGCAACAATACTTTATTTATTTTACAATGAATACATTGAATGTCTATCGAATTTAATTTTGCAAAAACGGATTAGTGTTGTTTCGAGAGACGTGTTAGAAAGCACGTTTGTACTCCGCAACCTTTGTCCATGGAAAGAAGAGATCGTTAAAAATGAAATTCACGTTTTAAAAACAAAAACATAAATTAAGATTGGTTTAGAACAAAATATAACTAGTCAAAAGTAACTAAACATTACCTATAATTCTGTCATATAACGTATTAGATTGTCAGTGTCCTTTTGTAAATTAATATTGTTGTTAAATTTTTTGATAAAGAACATTTTCGCAATCTCTCTTTTTTAAAATGTTTTTCTTTATAGTAAGATATTTGGTTTTGACCATTGAAATTCATGGTCAGTGGACAATCGGTGGTCAGTAACTACCGTATGATGTGAAGACGAGCTTTTTATATTATTTTGATGCTCTTTAATTCATGTCTTTAGGTGTCTCTGTCCTATGTATGACAGATTGCAATCATGACAATTAATTTTATACACAAGCTCGGTCGATATGACATCTTTGATCTTATCTTTACCCCTTTTTATCAAGCAATCAGATTTTTTTGGTATTCTACACAGTACATCTACATATTTACTGAGTATACGTCGCACATCCTCACTGACATGCTTTACATAAGGTAAAACAATTGTTCTCCGAACATCCAATCTGTCATTAATAATGTTGTCGGAATAGTTTAGAATGGAGCGTTTCTTTAATATGTTAACTCGCTTTTTAATATGTCTGTTGATAATGGATAGCAATTGTTTACTAAGTTTTTTAACAATTTCAATATTTGATTTATGAAACCGTTGGTCAGAGAGTAAAATCACTTGATTTACCAGATTTGCAATAGTGTTGATTTTGTACACATACGGATGGGATGAAAAATAATTAATGTATCTGCCCAAAAACGTGAGCTTCCTGTACCAATTGTATATTAAATTTCGACCATCTCTAATTATTGACACATTGAGAAAATTTAAGGAATTGTTGTTCTCGATTTCATACGTAAATTGCAATCTAGGGTGGTAATTGTTAAATGTGTTTAACATGATCTAATTCGGTCAACGGAATTATAGCAAATATATCATCCACGTAGCGATAATAAGCGTTAGGCTTAAAGTTCAGTTTGCTAATACATGAAGTTTCTAAGTCCTCCATAACGAATCTGCTAAGATAGGGCAGAGGGGGGATGGCTGAGTTTTAAAAATGTTGTTGAAAATTTTCTAGGAAATCACAGAAGTGCAATGTACAAAGAAATAATATCTGAAATGATTGAGAATTTTAGAAAACTGGGTTGCTTGATGAATCTTAAGTTACATTTCTTGGATTCTTATATAGACTACTTCCCAGAAAATCTAGGTGATTATAGTGAGAAACAAGGAGAACGATCCAGGACATCGCAGAAATGGAGCATCGATATTAAGGCAGGTGGGATGAGAATATGATGGCTGATTTTTGCTGGATGCTGAAAAGAGAAGTACCATCGAAAGGAAACAAACATAAGAGAATGCCTCTGCATAGATTGTTTGAAAATAAAAGAATCCGATATAGTAAAAAGAAATAGTGGGGATTTTTCTTCTTTTCTATTGCGGAAAATTTAATATAGCATAGCATTTACTACAACTTTTCCATAGAATTTTTAACTGTCTTTTTCGATTAGCAATTTGAGATACGCAAGAAAACGCGCCAGAAAGTGCTTTTGTTCCACAAGCCGAGGGTACATCCAACAAAAATGCCCATTTTATGGAATTTTGAGTTTTAAGATTAATTAACCTTAAACTTTAATAAACTAAATTCTAAATTTGAACTCAGCGTGTCAAAATACATAAAGAAACACATTCTGAATCGTTTCTGTTATGTAGGCTAAGAGTACATCAGCGAAAGTATTGTTTCGTGGATTTTCGAGCTTTTTTTGAGGTTTCCTCGAAAAAGCGAACCAATCTACCAATTCTGACATCAGATTTGGATTGAGCAGGCCAAAATCCATAGGAATACATGGGTCTGGTATACAGGTCAGATCACTTTTTTTTGTGTGGATGTGTTATTTTTCGTCTCACCCGTATGTGTTCAAAATCAACACTATTGTGAATCTGGTAAGTCAAGCGATTTTACTCTCTGACCAACAGTTTTATAAATTAAATATTGAAATTGTTAAAAAACTGTTAGTAAACAATTGCTATCCAAGTGTTACGTCCGGCGGGATTAGGATCGCGAAATTGTGCGTTTTGTTTCTTTTTTATTATTTATTTTATTGGAGTGTTATCTCCAAGAGTCTCCCTGCCAAGCGGACACAGAGAGATGCCATTTCGTTAGTTCTTGGAACGTATAATTAATATGAGAGTGGCTGTGTGAAATAGGAGTTCGCTAGTTAATCGTTGGACGGCGCGATCAGCCGGTGCTTCGTGCGGCGATAGGCGATTCAAGCGGAGGACGCTGGATCGTCTAAAGGCGTAGATCGGCAGGAGCAGGAGATGTATATCTACCACTATACACGTAGGTGGAGGCGCCTGGTTGTAGCGGCACTGAGGGTGTTCGCTCCGGTGCTGTCTGTAATGGCGGAACGCTTAGAAGCGCGCCGATCCCCGCGCCTACGCTAAAGTCGTGAAGACTTTGTAGGGGCAGTTGACGGGGAAGGATGAACGCTACACAGCGCGCACCTTCCCGCACCGTTGGCTAGTTCGTCTCCCGTAGGATGGGTTGGGACAGAGAAATAGAAAGAGAGAGAGAGAAAGAGAGAGAGAGAGATCGCTTTCCGTCTACACGCTCCGGAAGAACGCTGCCCAGGGAACGAGACGTTTCCGCGCTTCTAAAGAGAACGCGAAACAGCGCTAACTCTTCCACTCTTACCCCCGTCACCAATTGGAGTAAACAATATAAGATCGAAACACCGTCAATCACACGGCCAGATCCGAGCTACGAAAGAAAAGAAGAAAAGAAAAAAAACGACTAAGATAAGCATCACTACTTCAGCTTTAATAATGAGAGAAAAAAATATTACTTAACTAATGAGAACTCGCACCTTTACAAATGTTGGTTTCGCTTTAGAATGCAATCGCGCACGTGCAACGCTCGCGACGGTCACTGTTCCGATTCTAGAATAGAAAAAAAACTCGAATTAATGTGATAAGAGGGAAGTTGACACCTTGAGTCTTTTTTGGTAACGAGAAAATTTCTAAGTTCAGTGTTCGTGAAATATTCCAAGTTCGAATTCGCGAAATATTCTAAATTCAAATTTCGCGAAATATTGTAAGTCCGAGTTTCGCGAAATATTCTAAGTTTGCGAAGCGGAAATTTTCTAAGTCCGAGCCTCCGAAAATCTCCAAGTTTGAATATCCGAAATATTTATAAGTCCGATTTGAAATAAATGAAAATTTTCTAAGTTTAATTCTAGATAAATTAAAATATTCTAAGTTCGAATTTGGATAGTTGAAAGTATTCTAAATTCGTATATGATTTGCGAAAAATATTCTAAGTTTGCGGCGAGAATAAATCATTTGTGCGAGATTTTTTTTTCTGTGTTTTTCTTTCTTAGGCTTCGTGTTTGAATTTGTGTTTGTCGGATTCTTGGTGGCCCGTAAGGGGATCTTGATCGCTATAGCGTATCGGAGTGGCGTGTACCCCGAAATCGAGTGGCTATAAGGGACAACTGCAACCGGTACGGTCCCTCTTGGCGTGGGGGAGTTGTGACGTTGCAGTTTAGCTGCGGCGTCACAGCGTCCCTCCGCCGTCACAAGGCCCGAGCTCGCGCTAGCGAGAACGGCCGGGAGGTGCAGGGAGCGTATCGCAATCCTCGGCGGGCCATATTGGCGATATTATTTGCGAATTCTAATTATATATATTTCTTTTTGTATTTTGCGTATCGGGCGCTTCACTCGGCGAAAACACCGAGGGACACGGAATTCAGCCTTGGCGGAGCAGCGGAAAATAGAGGACAAGGTCGAGGTATAAGACAATTACCGCGGGGGCATGGCGGCGAGAGCCGCGAGGCAAACGGCACGGCAGAAAACTAGACGAGGCGCCACAGCGGAAGGGCCGACGAGGCCAACAGCAGCGGAGGATCCTTCAGTTATAACCAGCCTCCCGTATCGACCCCGGGGAGATTAGACTAACCGGAAGGCCGTCTGCAAGGGAGGAGGATCAAGGGCAACGCGATCAAAGGACGCCTCGTGAAATTGGGTCGCGTAGGTCATTGAGAGCGAGCTGTCGCAAAGTACGTGACGTGTAACCTTTATTGGCGGAGCACCTCGCGTCTCGATCACGCTCTTCCGCACCAGCTGTTGTAGATAGCGTATCGGCAGTCCGGCATCCTCAAGAAATTCCTGTTCTAACGAGCGAAGGACGAGCGTCCCGTGTGGAGTGAGAGCCTTGGAGAGGGCTCAGAGGGACAAGGAAGCCGGTGAGGTTGCCCGTAACGCGTATGTAATCTTGTAAAGCCACTCGCGATTCGGTGGATTGTGCTAGCTCTTTAGTGTAGTACAATGCGCGAGGGCGTACTTATTAATGTTAGAACGAGCGATCGACTCCCAAGCGCAGCGGGCTGTCAAAGACTCGTAGAGGCTAGGATTCGCGTATCGTAGAGTTATGTGTGCGAAACACGTTCGCCCCGGGTAGTAACGAGAAGAGGCGCCGTTCACGGGAGAAAGCCGTGACCGCCATACCATTGGTAGAGGCGCGTGCTCGCCGAATCGCGTTGCATGCGTCGAATATTTGCGCTGTGGTTCGTAGGATTCTGCGTGAGACTCCGGCTCTTCCACTATCTTCGCGTTATTGCGAATTCTGTCGATTTCATTTCGTAAATGTCGCGTCGTCATCATATTGTAATGTCGTGTTGCGTAGCGATCGTAACATTTGCGTTCTCGCGTTACTCGTCGTCTCGCGCCTTGTCGTCTTCAGACTCCGCGTCTTTGTCTAACTACTGTTATTTTCACGCCTTTTCCTGTTAATTTCGGCTTTGAAATTCTTCAGTTATTCTCTTTTAAGTTCCGTTACTTGCGCGCTAAGCGAAGTCCCTGTTGTATTGTTCTACTCTCTCATTATTACTTATTTTTATTAATTTGTTTTATTTGAATAAACGTGCTGTTAATTTGTTTTACAAAGAGCGTATGTGATTCCTTGTATCGTTTTGTATGTGTTGTCTCGTGTAATCGAGCATTCACCCGTGGCCTACCGCCCCGCCTCTCTACCAATATTGGAGCGGCCGGCTAACTACTCCGCGCGAGTGTGAAGCGGGATTTTTGTGTTACTTTCGCGTTCGGATTTGACGTGACGGAAGTGTACGTCTGGCGCTCAACCTTTCGTGATAACTCCCGCGGATCGCCCAGCGCTAAGTTGAGAGGTCATCGGGGGAACGTCCATCCTCCCTCTTCTTTTGTGCCGTTTTTGATCCGCGTCGCGATTCCGCACGGCGGAACGTAAGGAAAACGCGTGACAACTAATATAATTTCTTTATTTGTTCTTCGGACTGTTGAACTGGTGCTCATATGTTTCCACAAATTTGTTGTCGACAGCCTGTTGCTTGACAGCAAATTCATTGTCGAGGAACAAACAGAAATTATCCAAGGTAGCGACCCTGACTGCTTGGTTTCAACAGATTGCGTTCTACTTGCTTGAATTGTTCCATTTCTTTATGGTGTGCAAACAAGACACACGTTGCATGGATTATTACATAATATTACCATAATAACAATCACGATATTACAATGTCGCAATATGAAGGTTGCTCGGATCATAAACTTTGCATCAAATGCAGTACCATGCGCTTCCTGATCACTTATATATTTTTATAACTCTTTGTTTCTTTGTCTTAACCAGAACATTGCCATATCAGCATTTCATATATGATGCATGCGTGACATGACGAATATAAAACATGAATGTGAAATATGTGACATAGACAGAATGAAGACTGTGTGAAAACAACGTGACTACTCTAATATTGCGCAACTGTCATATAAAAAATAATACATATAAGAATGCAGATTACATAAATATATAGTATTATAACAGATAATATACACATAGATGATATAAATAATACGTAGTATAAGATAGTAAACTACTTTATAAATGCTAGATGCATAAGAGTCAATTTTATTGAATATTTTTTTAATAAAAAGTTTTTTTTTAAATAAACAGCGTAGTTAAATGGAGGTATTTATGTTGTAAAACTTTTGTATAAAACTTTTTTTGTTCCGTTAATTTTACGAGATATATCGAAAAAAGCCAAAAATGTCTCAACTTTTGAGAAGTGATGACCTTTTAGCACCTTTTTGAGCACTAACTAAAATTTTCTATGTTGTCCTCCTCTACATTTGTACCTAATTTCACTAAAATTGAAATTTTGATGCAATAAAATTTTGATGCAGAATTTTTTCTACATTTATCAAAAAAGTCATTGTTCTTTTCATTATCTCACGTCAGTTTTTTAACATAACAACTAGCAACTCTTTATTTTAATTTATTTTTATAGAATCAGATATAATTTCCGCAATTTCTGACTAAAGGATTAGTTCTATCTATTCTAGTCTATAGTTATAAAAAATATAATAATTTAGAATTTTTTTCTACATCAAATACATATATTAAAAAATCGCTGCTTATATTGCAATGTTATTTTCAGAAACTATATCTCTTTAGTTGCGATTTTTAAATAAAGGATTAGTCCTATCGAAAAAATGAAAAAGACCTTTTTTGCAGAATTTTACGACAAACAACTTTTGTTTAAAACATTCTTTTGTATCTGCATTTGTTTTCGAGAAATTCAACTGTTTTGAGGGTAGTTTTAAATATTAAACAACCCTTAAAATATTAAACAACAGGGATGGAGGAGTCAGAAAACCATTTTGACTAATTCTGGTAAAATCCCCACTGTTATCAAAGAAGTATTTGACCTTTTTTTTGTGTGTACAGTGCTTGGACAATATTGAGAATAGTGAGAATTTAGTCACTTTGACCTCTCGTATCTTCAAAACTATCTCTATGCTCAACTTAAATTTTTTCTGAGATTGATGTCCTATCATATAGAATTGATTGGCACATAGTTTGATTTGAAATTCGAGTGGGAAAAAATGGGCGAAAAAAACGTGTTTTTGGGGTAACTCTTTTAGTACAATTGAAGCAATTTTAGCATTTTTATCCGCCATATTAAATTCGCCATTTCGAATTTCTAAGTTTTGAATTTCGATTTGGAATCAGCGGATCCGAAAGCTACCAATACCAAATTTCATTTCAGTTGGAGCAATTTTAGCATTTTTTCTCCCATTTTAAAATTCTAAATTTTGAATTTGAATTAGAAATTAGCGACCCCAAAAATTACTGAGTTTCAAATTTGACTGTAATCAGAGTACTTTTAGTATTTTGGCCACTTGGGGTCTTGTGGCCCACTCTGCAGTGCTTGATCTTTGCAAGATTTGCATTCTTCGAATGCGTAATTTTTTGAATGATCTCATCAGAAAATATCATGATTTATGTAATGCGTGCCTAAAACGTATTTTGTCACAGCTGCACATGTCGGCGCCTGATCTCTCACTCATCAGAAAATATCTATTAAATGCATGGGAGACTGTGGGATTGTTCCCACTACTGAGGCATGTGAAGGAGTGTACAATATAAGAAGAGTTTTGATAACGTTACCGCATCACTCGTTTGTTACAAGACGGACAGCAAAGGTTTCTGAAACATTATCGCTCAGTCAATCAGTTGAAAATTCTCGAAAAAACGAGATGAACTATTACGTTCTGATCCAGCAAAATAAAGCGTGCGATGAATCGTAACTATTTTATAATTTTCAAATTTTTTTCAGCAACCTTTTATATTTTCTTCTACATTTATTTGCATTTTCTATAACTCGCATTCTTATATATTTTTTACAGAACATTATTACAACAGCGCTGTACTCCGCGCATCTTAGGAAGGAAATTTGCTTTAACATCCATTGCCTATAAATACTAATTAGAATCAGCATGGAGCTTGAGCCTTTTGTGGAGATGATTCTTGGTGATAACAAAGGCAATGAGATACCACTGTCACGTTACACGTGGACAATAATGATTGAGAAACGTATGGAAATTGAGCGACTTCTGCATGCGTTTACTGCCAAATCGTTGTAGATTAATAATCTTTTTTTCGAACTTGTAAATATACATAATGAGAGTGTTATTAAATTTATTTTAAATAACAAAGTCATGTACATGAAACCATCGACTGTACAATTTTTACTAAAACTTGAAGATGTTATCAATAATGCGTATTTTAAGTTGTGCTAGGATATGCATGTAGTAAAAGAAAATAATAATTAATTTGTAAATTGTTTGCAACAAAATAATATTTATAACGAGTGCGACGAAGTCAAATTATTAAATGAAATATGTGAACAAACTTTGCTTGTAGATTGCGAACTGATGGTTTATGCATCAGACAATATTGTATACGACGCGTTACGAAATGAATAAATGAAAAAATTTTATAAATAATTTTTCGAGATTTTTTCCACCATCCTTATTCCCTTAGCGATAAAATGATGCGTGCAGGACTGAGTATGATACATAGATAAGGTGCGATAAGTGGGAACACATGTATGTTAATGGGTGACTGTGTATGAAAGAGTGAATGCAACGGATGAAATAGAGAGAGTCGAAATGATAAGACTGTATGAGCATACGGTCGGAGACATTCCGTACGGGTGGGAGCGAGAGATAACATGTAAGTTGACGGGGATGACCACGTACGAACGAGTGTAAGATAAATCATGAAAATCGCAATATGTAAGAGGGAAAGCGCGAGCACCGCGGCGACGGCAGCGAACGCGGTCCGGCGGCGGGCGGTAGGCGACGGCGATCGTGGACCCCGATTTCCTCTCTCTCCCGCTCAAGTGTTCTCCAGCGGCAGTTGCAAACCCTGAAAATTCTGTGTATGAAAGCAACATAGACATGTCTATGGTCAGCAATTCTACGCGCCACGAGACCCTCTGATCTATGTGACGTTAAGTCCCCCTCGCGCTTACAAGTCTCCTGCACACTCGCATCCTCCCTCAGAGCTCCGTAGTTAGAACCGGCATAGTACTAACTACTTATCTTATATAAACTCGCTAGAAGAATGAAACGAATTGCTGATGCGCAGTGTACGTACTTGCTCGTATATATGCATATACATATGTATGTACGCGCAAAAGCTTGGCACTGCCTGTCCATATCTATAAGGTCTATGGTTGGCTGCCATCCGCCATCACCATAAGTTGCGGCATACCTATATCTGTATCCAATATATATAAAAGTTTATATTGGTCCAAATCTTTGAGATATTTTACACATTGTTCAAAAAAATTTGAAAAATATTCATATTTTTTATATTATTTATTTAATATTCTGAAAAGTATTTCTATTCATATAAATAATTTTATATTTTGACATATTAAAAATATTAATTCTATTTTGAAATTATTTTGTTGGATTTATAAATTTTATTCAGAATATGCACATCAATACGTATTCCACGATAATTATCATATGCCATCTTTTGTAATATGACAGTTTTACATATGGTCCTCTGTTCTATTTCAGATAAATCATGTCTCAAAAAAAGTATACTAATGCAACAAAAAGTTTGGAAGAGAAGCGTTCGAAAGAGCTCATGTCCTCTTCTAGTCTTTCTGGTATGTCGCAGTTATCCAACAGCAGCGAGGAAGCATTGGAAGTCTTGGTACATAAATTCC